>NC_140954.1:77263204-77513204 GCF_014529385.1 Adiantum capillus-veneris
GATATTTGGCAATCTTCATGCTACTAATCAAAGCACAAAGGCCACTTTTAATCCTAATAATGACAGATCGCAAATGCAATCACTTGTTAGTACAAATTCTCTCACAATTTGTGAGGTTCAAACTCCAGTTTTACAATAGTTTACATTACTTTCAAAAAGTTGAATGCCAATTCATTAAATGACATCATTACTTTATTTACTACTAGTATGCTAACTCTATTTCAACATAGAAACATGTCTGTATAACAAAATACACCACTTTCTTTATAATAGCATTTACTTATTTGATGGAAAAGTGAACTTTAAAGAATTAATATGGTATTGCATATCTTGTAGCTTTGGGCTTACTAGCTCTAGCAGGTACTAAATTCTTGGTAAAGTTTTCTTTGCAGATAATCACACTTGTGGCCATCTTATGTGCCACCTTGTATGGTTGTAATGCAGGATATGTTGGACATGAGGACTCTTAAGATCTTGTGCATTCTTCGTGTCCTCAGCTCATGCTTGGATACTCACTATTTTTTGGGTCATGTTGTTTCTTTAAACAAGAAGCCTAACCTTGTAATGTATTTTAATACTTAATTACCTGCACATTGGCACATTCCCAATGCATTTCACATTAGTCTTTTACGCCCATTCCGAGGATCCCTACCTACACACCACATTTATGAAGACCCACCTTCACTTGTGGACCAAGAAGAGCAATTCATCCCTGATAAAATAGTTGATCATGAGACCACCACTATACACACTAGAATGGTTTATAATCGTTACCTTTTGACTTTCAAGGTTCACCCTAGAGAGGATGCCAAATGGATGCCTGAAAAGTTTTTTCGCAACTTTCTCGACCTTCTCCACACTTTCCATCACTCACAGTCCAATTGATTTCTCTATTGAGCAACTGAGGACAGTTGCTATCCCTGGTGGGACGGATGTTACGAGACTGGGCACCCTCCCTTGTAATGGTTAGCTGCAATTGGGATAGCTGGCGTAATGGTTAATTATGTGCTGTCTATTTATTTTACTAATTGAGTTGATTATGATTTTGTAGAGTGGAATGCGGGGAGTTGATGAAGAGGCGACGGCAATTACTCTTGGCCATTTTATATTTGCACAGTATTTTAGAATATCATTTCAATAAGCCACTATGGCTCTGTAAATAGTTGTAGTGGGAACTCCCCTTATGGGTCATGCAAGAACTAATAAGCTTCACTCATTTACAAAAGTGAAGTGGTTGTAAAAGAGGGGCCTCAATTTTTGGCACCTTAAACTCAAAAATAATATATTAAATACCAACTCCACAAGAGAGGTGCCGTGGAGTTTGGAGCTAGATTTAGGCATTTCTCTTGCAGTTTCTCTTCTCTACTCTCTTATGCTATGGTTATTTTGTTGTGTGCTCTCTAATCTAGTCTCCATCCCTTACACATCTCTTACACTCTCTTACAAGCATGTCTATGTCCATTCTATGTTTACTGTGTGTGTGTGTGTGTGTGTGTGTGTGTGTGTGTGTGTGTGTGTGTCATATATGGTCTAGGTGTGAGTCATGTGTGAGCTTGGAAATTGGAAGAAGAGGTGGACAGGTTGATGGTGATGCTTGGGAGCTTGTGTTGAATAGTTTAAGCGGTCGATCTCCCCCTCTTCTCCAAACAGTCTTCTTATCCAAAGCTACAATAAAAATTACCTTTGGAGAAATTTAATATCACGACAACGTGTATTTTGGGAATTTTGGAAAATTTGAAGGGAATTTTGGGAATTTATGACAAAATATTGGGGGGGATTTTGTGAATTTAAAAAAAAAGTTGAGGCATATTTTGGGAATCTCCACAAATTAGAGGTGTATTTTGGTAGTTTTCCCTAAATTTTTTTGGCTAGACGATGACTCGATCAGTAGCATTAGATATTTTAGATATAAAATATCGCTTAAGGGAATGGCACTGAAACTAGCTCAACCACAAGGCGGCACTTGCTTGACATTGAGGAAGGATAGGGTGGGAGGAGTCACGTGTTGTGAATGTGAGAAAATTAGAGCAACATCATTGCCTCCACATCCCCGTCCCCCAAACTGTATCAATGTGTGTGTGTGTGTGTGTGTGTGTGTGTGTGTGTGTGTGTGTGTGTGTGTGTGTGTGTGTGTGTGTGTGTGTGTGTGTGTGTGTGTGTGTGTGTGTGAGAGAGAGAGAGAGAGAGAGAGAGAGAGAGAGCTAGCCCGACTGGCTTGCACTGGGAGCTCCAGCTCAGCAGCTCATCTGTTGTACGATAGAGATGGAGGGTGGTGGGGCCTCACACGCAGTGACCATGCCAGACCAAGCACGAGTATAAGAAGAAGAAGAAGAAGAAGGAGAGAGAGAGAGAGAGAGAAGATCATTTTTTGGGTATTTAAAATGTGGCACCTAATAGTCTATTGAGATATTTTCAATGAAGGTGGGTTCACGCGAGAGAAGTTTCACTTTTTGTTTTTGCCGCTGTCAGGAGTTTTTTGGAGCAAGGGATTGCGCATATGTACATATACATGCATGGTGCATCAAATAAAGAATTGCCCATTTTTCACAGCCAGGTGGTTACGTGGGGCTCACATGTGTACAGGTAGGACAGCATGTACATAGTGCATCGATTTTCACTATCACCAGTACCAGTGTGTTTTTTCTACAATAATGAGGAGTTGGTAGCGTGTAAAACTTCTCGAGGAAGCTATCCGCGGGCCGACGACATGAGGTAAGCAGGTGCGTCAGATGGCATCTAGTGGCGTAAGGAGGGCGAACGGGGTCAGTACTTGCACGCGGATAAGTATAGACACAATGTGGATGTTTTCTTGTGATCATTATGCAGAAAGGTCATCATGAGGACCATATTTTGGGGCCACTTCACGTGGTGGCGGGATGCATTATTGGAAAAATTTGAGTGCCAGGTGTGCGCATGGATGCAGCAGGGTGACAACTATGCACTGCGAGGTCAGTTTTTGGCATGTTCGGGGTCCGTTTGAGGTCATCTAAAAGGCCAAGGGTGCCCAAGTAATAAAGCTAAGTGTGGGAACTGAAAAAACTGAGAGAAGACCAGAAAAAACATGGAGACGAGAGGAGGAACAGCCGCAGGTGTGTTTTTGGGATTTTTGGAGCCTGTTTTGGCCGTAAAGTGCTCATCCGAGGTCGGATTTGAGCACTTTGACATTGTAGACTGGGGTTTTGGGCCGTTCCGGACGTGATGGCGCTGTCCATTTTGCCAAATTTCACACTCTTTTCCTGCTGTTTTTCTATGTAAATTTCTCCTATGAGCGAAATTTCTGCTCTAGTTTGTGATTGTATCTGGCTTATTTTACCCATATTGTGTGAGCTATTTGCCCCATTGGTGTTGGCCCAAGCTCAATTGTATCTAAAAATTAGAAATTCTCCTCTTTTGAGCTGAGTTTTTTTGGGTGTGTGTGTGTGTGTGTCTGTGTGCAGTGGGCAAGTGGATAGTCTCTCTCCTCTCACTCCAAAGGTGTGTTCCCTGTCTCGGCCAGGTGTGTTGTCTAAGCCGAGTGGTGCCCCATAGTGTGTGTGTGTGTGTATCTCCCCAAGAGTGTGTGTCGGGTCATTATAGGGGTGCTGTGTGTGTTTTCATCCCGCTCACATTCTTTTGGCGCCCCCACGGAGGATCTTCTTCGAGTACCTTCTGCTTCGAGCTTCGGGATTACAGGTTGCAGGTTGCAGGTTGCAGGTTGCAGATTACAGGTTACAGGCTATAGGTTACAGGTTACAGGGACAGGTACAGGTACAGGTGATTCACACAGGTACAGGTAACTGGAGTACAGTGATATACTAGCAGTGATGTCACTTGCAGTTGTTGTGGGTATGCATCACTTGGCGTCTGTTTGAGCGCATTGTCTGCTGGATTGTACGTTACTTGTGGAAACTGCCATTGTACGCATTTGTGGAGCCATACTTGGTTGTATTTGGCAGTCCCAGCCAGTTCTGAGACTTGGTCTGGAAGATAGTCATTTTTGAGACTTGACTATACGCGATTTGCATTAGCCTTCATGTGAGGGTCGATAGCGTGAGGTTTTTATTGAGCTGGGGGATTCTCAAATGTAGAGATCCTTTTGGTGATACAGGTAGCTGGAGCACCCTTTTTGTGACCTCGCCATTAGCTATGTACTAGTAAGTCCTACTTGATGCTCGGGTTCTATCGTTGACAGTTTATGCATACATAGACAGTCTATATTTTGGGTTCCTACTGCTCTACTTCTGGGGAAACTCTGTCGAAATTTTCCCAAGTTATGATGGCTGGTTTTTTGGTCTTTTGAGCCATTTATGTTGTTATGCTGCTGAAATTTTGGCAAAATCAGAGGTTAAGTCAGGTGTGCCTTCTTGGGAGCTTCATGGTTGGCTTTAATGGATGATCAAAATGGCCCTCAATTCACTCCATTTCATTTAACTCAAAGAATCCAGATAAATGTTCATGTGTCCAGGAAGATTTTTTTCCAGCAGCGCATAGTCTTTATGTTTGGACCAAGAAGATTACGAGAGATCTTGGAATGTCCTTTGCCTGTTGTAATTCCGATGATCAACTATGAAAACTCATTTGATGTGCATGTGTTTGTCCTTATCTAAAGTTGAGCTCCATTGAAGTTTCTGGGGATTGGGTAGTCAAAAGTTTTGGGTTCTTGCACGTGTGTTCAAAGGGGTTCTCAAAGCATTGTAACTTGGGTAGCCATGGCTTTCTCTTATCCGGAGTTTCATGGAAGAAGTGATGAAGATGTGGAAGATTTTTTGGAAAAGATGGAGGTTGCCTGCATTAGCAACCAGATTCATGACCCTGCGCAGATGTTACGCCTTCTCCAAATTTGTTTAAAGAGTGATGCACGAGTTTGGTCTAAAGCATTTGAAGAGGAGTTGCGTGTGGCTGATCCACCTGTAAGGCTGAGTTGGGACAATCTACGACATGGGTTGGAAGTGGAGTTTGTAAAGATAGAAGATCCTGACAAAGTGTGGCAAGAAGTACAGGCTTTGGTGCAAAAGGAAGGTGAGCCAGTAGATGCGTACATACGTAAGTTTTCATTGGCATGGGAGCGAATGTGCAAGGCCTTAGCACCACAGGTACCCCCGCCTGACATGATGAAGAAGGACAGGTTCTTGGCTGGTCTTTGGGAGAATATACGTTGGAGAGTGGAGCTAAAGAAGCCTAGGACATATGAAGATGCACTAGAGGTAGCAAGGAACAAAGAGTGGAAGTTGAGGAAAATGAGCCAGTTAGGGGTGGAGTCTTTGCCAATGAGGTCTGAATTTCAGCCTATAGAATCTTTACAAGGTCGCATGTTAGGGGTTCATCACGAACCAATGGTTCTTGTTACTACTCAGGTTATGCCAGCAGTGGTCACTACAGCAGTGCAAGATGATGGGCTAAGGCAAGACATGAGGCAAATGGTAGATTTGATGAAGAATCTCAGCCTAAACATGCTAGGTCAAGTGGGAAATAATCGAGGTCAAGGGAGGTATTCAAATCAGCCAGGAGGTGAAGAAAGACCTAGGAATGGTGTTGGACAAAGCAATGGTAGGTTTTGGAGGCAGACGCCCACCTGTTACAATTGTGGAGAGTTGGGTCACATCAGCCCGCAATGTGATAAGCCACCAAGGATGGGGGGAGACATGTATCCATTGCCAAGACAGGTGTTAACTAGGTCAAATGATTATGGCATCGAAATTAAGGGAGACGAAGGAACCAATGGACTGACCCAGGAGGAAAAAGGAAAGACAAAAGTGCTAAGTGTAGTCACCTTGGAGAAGGCATCAAAGCTAGAGGATACATTAGTGATGCCTATAGGGAAGAGGACCACAGAGGAAAAGAAAGGAAGAAGTGCCCCAGGTCCTAGTAAGAAGAAAGGAAAGAGCCATGAAGGCGAGGATGTCAAGGCCAAGAGGAAAAGGAGAGCTCGTCGAAAGTTTCATGTTTCAGATTTTCCACTAGGGGATGGGCAATTAAGCTATGACTTGAAGGAGGATCTGACGACCAGGAAGGCAGATGTTACTTTTGGGCAGCTTATATAGATGGTGCCTAAGCTAAAGCGACAGTGGAAGAGGATGGTTAACCCAATGGAGAAAGAGCCAGAGAGAGGTTCAGTTAAGGTGTTGGCAATGGATGAGCTACCAGACATTTGTCCAATAGTAGATGTGTGGCATAAAAGGAAAATTTTGGGACAAGGTTATGTGGATGGAGGAGCCCAAATATGCTTCATAACACACTCATGCGTTGAGAAGATGGGTCTCACAGTGGCTGGGGTGTCAGGGTTTCGGATCAGATTGGCAAACCATCAAAAAGTAAAATGCTTGGGTGTTGTAAAGAGCTTAGAAGTGGAGGCATATGATGCAAAGGCAGTGGTTGATTTTCATGTGATGCCAGCAGGGTTGGGAGCATATCCTATTATACTGGGCAGACCATGGTTACGTGCAGTGGGAGCTGTTCAAGATTGGCGACATGGTACGATTAGCCTCTATGGAAAGACAGGTACCAAGAAGCTTTATAATATGGACACAAGGAAACGATTAGAGGAGCTTTATGAAGATGAGGATGAGTCTAGTGATGAAGACTCTTCCACGGTGATAGATGAGGACAGTGATAGCACTACCAGCAGTGATGAGGATGCTAATGTTGCATTTCTTTTGATGGACAAAGAAATCCAGGAGTTTGGTTTAGTTGCATTTGCGAATGAGGTTGAAGATGAAAGTGAAGGGCCTTATGAAGTGATTGAAGGGCTAATGCAAACCAAGGTTGAGTTGTCAAAGAAGCAGGAATTGATGACACAAATGATCAGTGGAGACCTCTCAACTATGGAGAAGGATATATATTTGCACATGCTGGCTAGTTTTCCTGATTTGTTCATTACTTCATATGAACAGATCAGAGGGTTCAAGGGCGAAGAGATGCATATAGAGCTGAAAGAAGGTGCTAAGCCAGTGCGGCAAAGGCTAAGAAGGATGGGTCAAGAGCAAATGGAAGCCTTGCGAGAAGAGGTGGACAAGTTATTGAAGGCAGGGTTCATAGTCCCTGTGGAGACCACAGAATTGGTGAGTCCAGTTGTAGTCAGTCCAAAGAAGGATGGGAAGTGGAGAATTTGTATATATTTTAAACCCTTAAACACAGCCACTAAGAAGAACCCATATCCTCTTCCATTCATTGATCAAATCTTGGATTCAGTGGCAGGTTATGAGAGGTCCAGTGTGTGTGATGGTTTTTCGGGCTATTTTCAATTGAAGATTGCTCTTAAAGACCGCACAAAGACAACTTTTATTACGGCATGGGGCTGCTATTGCTACACAGTATTGCCATTTGGGTTGTCAAATGGACCTTCCTTCTATCAAGAGAGCAAATTGGGTGTTGGAACCATTCATTGGTAGTTGTGTTAAAGCTTTTATGGATGACTTCTGTGTTTATAGCAGTAGGGATGAACACCATGAGAAGCTGCAGATGGTATTGGCTCGATATGATGAATATGGAGGACAACTAAATCCAAAGAAATATCATCTAGCACAGCCAAGGGTGAAGTTTTGGGCCACATGGTGTCAGAAAATGGCATTGAGGCTGATCCAGACAAGGTTAAGTCTATTATTCTTCTTCCATCACCTACGAGTACGAAGCAATTGGCAACCTTTATACACAAAGTGAAGTACATGGCAAGGTTTATTCCATTGTCTTCTCAGATTCTTTATCCATTACAACAAGTGGCAAAGCATGATCCATTGCAATGGGATGACAAGTGTGAAGAAGTGTTTCAAGAGGTGAAAGAGGTGTTAGGGGGTTTGTCAGCCATGTAGGCTCCTGATTGGGAGAAAGTTTTTTATGTAAATCCCTCAGTAGGGGATGATGCCATTGGAGCCATGCTATTGCAAAAGGGGAAGGGCAGCCATTATATGAGGCCAGTGTATTGTGCAAGCCGAGTGAAGTTGGTAGCGGAGAGAAAGTTCTCGGAAGTAGAGCTAGTGATGGCCAATGTAATATTTGCTTGTCGACGATTTCGTCATTACTTGCTACCACGGCCTTTTGTTTTCTTGACGAGTTATGCCTTTTTGCCACAGTTAATTAATGGTACTAACATGTCAAATGTGGTGAAGAAATGGGTAATTGAGCTGCAAGAGTTTGAGTTCTCTTTTCTAGTGGAAGATAGTACAAGGGCTACCCTAGCTGATTTGTTGACCTACAAGGAGAATCCCCTTATTGTTAAGGAAGAGGTGGTGAGAAAGGTAGTTGAAGAAGTGCCACAGATCAGCAATGCACATGTGTTGTTCTTTGATGGTTCATAGAGAAAGAGCCATGATGCAGCTTCAGGGGGTATAGCACTTTATGATCCAGAGGGGAAGCTAGTATGCAAGAGAGGGTTCAAATTGGATGCTCATAGTAACAATGAGGCTGAATATGCTACTCTGGAAGCCGGATTACACATTTGTTTGAAGCATGGGGTTCGAAGGTTGAGCATAAAAGGTGATGCCTTGTTAGTGGTGAAGCAAGTGTTGGGTGTGTGGAAGAGCAAGAACACCTCATTGAAGGAAATGTGCTTCAGAATTAAAGGCCTGTTAAAAAAGTTCCAAGCATGGATCATCAGACACATTGAACGTGCTCTAAATGGAGAGGCACATGAAGCAGCTCAAGGCATGATTGGGGAGCTATTTGTGTTGAGGACCACTTTACCTCTTTATCATGGCCGGGAAAGTTTGGATCAAGAAGAGGAGTTTTTGCTAACGGGAATCATTCCAAAGGAGATCCAGAGGTCTAAGAAGTATGGCTTTGTGCGTAGAGCATACAGGTACAAATTGATTGGTGATGTCTTATACATGAAAGGGGTTTATCTCGTGTTGAGGACGTGTACCTTGGCGGGAGGAGCTTTACAGAGTGTTGGAAGAGAATCATGAAGGCGCATGTGGTGGCCATTTTGCTCTAAAGATCACCTTGCATAAGATGTTGCAAGAGAGGTATGTATGGCCTAGTTTGTACAAGGATGTTCACCATTGGTGTAGGTCTTGCAATAGGTGTCAAGCATTTGGGAAGAGAGTGTTGAAGCCAGAGCTACGAAAAACCATTATGGCGTTTGATGTGTTTGAAAAGTGGGGGATTGATGCAATAGGCCCGTTACCTATCACAAGCAGGGGCAAAAGCTATATTTTGACGGCAGTGGACTATCTTTCTAGATGGCCAGAGGCTATAGCACTAAAACAGATCACTGCAAAGGATGTGGCAAAATTTGTGTATGATAAAATATGTTGCAAGTTTGGGGTGCCACTGGAGCTACTTTCAGATAAGGGGCCTGGCTTTAGAGCTAAACTGCTAGATTTTTTATGTGCAAAGATGAAGATTAGGCACCAGCATACCACTCCTTATTACCCACAGTGTAATTGCTTAAATGAAAGATTCAATGGTGAGTTGGTACAGATTCTTTCGAAAGTGACAGAGCACCAAGGAAAGAATTGGGATTTGGAATTGCCTAGTGCATTATGGGCTTACCGTACTTCGGTGAAGACAGGTACAGGGTTTACTCCATTTCATTTGGTGTATGGAAAAGAAGCACTATTGCCTGTGGAAGTAGAGTTGCCTGCGGTCAAGATGTTAGATAAGTTGCTTGGGCCTCCTAGTGATGCATTCGAAGAGAGGATCTTACAGCTACAAGAGGTTCAGCTGGATAGGATGAGTGCATTGGAACATTATGGGCTAATGCAAGATAGGGCTTTAGCAAAGATAAATGAAAAGGTCAAAAGTAAGGGTAAGAAGAAGCATGACTTGGTTTTGCGCTACAACAGTAAGCTGGACAACACCTTCCAAAAGAAGTTTCAAATTAAGTGGAAAGGCCATTTCAAGGTAGTGGAGTGTTTTCCAAATGGCACATATCAGCTGGCTAACCTGGATGGTGTTCTACATAAGTCAAGGGTAAATGGATTGCGTCTTAAATTGTATCATGCTAGATTGATGATGGTGGAGCAAGATGAGCTGTCTGTGGATCAAGCAGTCTTGGTGAGGGATGAGGAGACCTGTGATGCGGCGAGTCTCATATCTCTCTTTGCTACTGCTGATAATGAATGATCTAGCAGTCTAGGGGATGGGCAAATTATGTCAGGAGTTTTTTGGAGCAAGGGATTGTGCATATGTACATATACATGCATGGTGCATCAAATAAAGAATTGTCCATTTTTTAGAGCCAGGTGGTTACGTGGGGCTCACATGTGTACAGGTAGGACAGCATGTACATAGTGCATCGATTTTCACTATCACCAGTACCAGTGTGTTTTTTCTACAATAATGAGGAGTTGGTAGCGTGTAAAACTTCTCGAGGAAGCTATCCACGGGCCAACGACATGAGGTAAGCAGGTGCATCAGATGGCATCTAGTGGCGTCAGGAGGGCGAACGGGGTCAGTACTTGCACGCGGATAAGTATAGACACAACGTGGATGTTTTCTTGTGATCATTATGCAGAAAGTTCATCATGAGGACCATATTTTGGGGCCACTTCACGTGGTGGCGGGATGCATTATTGGAAAAATTTGAGTGCCAGGTGTGCGCATGGATGCAGCAGGGTGACAACTATGCACTGCGAGGTCAGTTTTTGGCCTGTTCGGGGTCCGTTTGAGGTCATCTAAAAGGCCAAGGGTGCCCACGTAATAAAGCTAAGTGTGGGAACTGAAAAAACTGAGAGAAGATCAGAAAAAACGTGGAGAAGAGAGGATGAACAGCCGCAGGTGTGTTTTTGGGGTTTTTGGAGCCTGTTTTGGCCGTAAAGTGCTCATCCGAGGTCGGATTTGAGCACTTTGACATTGTAGACTGGGGTTTTGGGCCGTTCTGGACGCGATGGCGCTGTCCATTTTGCCAAATTTCACACTCTTTTCCTGCTGTTTTTCTGTGTAAGTTTCTCCTATGAGCGAAGTTTCTGCTCTAGTTTGTGATTGTATCTGGCTTATTTTACCCATATTGTGTGAGCTATTTGCCCCATTGGTGTTGGCCCAAGCTCAATTGTATCTAAACATCAGAAATTCTCCTCTTTTGAGCTGAGTTTTTTTGGGTGTGTGTGTGTGTGTGTGTGTGTCTGTGTGGAGTGGGCAAGTGGATAGTCTCTCTCCTCTCACTCCAAAGGTGTGTTCCCTGTCTCGGCCAGGTGTGTTGTCTAAGCCGAGTGGTGCCCCATAGTGTGTGTGTGTGTGTGTATCTCCCCAAGAGTGTGTGTCGGGTCGTTATAGAGGCACTGTGTGTGTTTTCATCCCGCTCACACCGCTAGCTACTATGTTCGGACAGGACGAAGTCTTCAATAAAAAAGTTAGGTCTCTTCAACATCCAATTGGGATACTGCCCTCTATTTGACACTTCATCCTCTTCCTGTGATCTCGGGTTCAAACTTTGATTCTCACAAATTACGTTGATAAATTGCATGGAAGAGTTTTCTTCGGGGGGTGGGGGGCCTTGCCCAAAGTTTGGTGGGTCCGAAAATTCGCAAAATCATTTTAGTTCAATGAGCATGCGCCACAAGGGATGCATGTCCCTTTGTGCTTCTTTGCCGCTGAGCTGTCTAAACCCAACGTGAGCATCAACCTATAGCATTCGGTGGTGAGCGAGAAATGACCATCAAGAGAAACCATTGTAAGGATTGCTCATGTTGCATCTCTTAGAGAGGCATTGTTGCCTTTCTATAGGTTTCATACATGCATTTATCTTTACACGTATCTTGGCGTTGATCTAAATCAAGGTATTATCAACATCATTCTCCTCGCCCTCTTTGACATCGTTAGTCGCCTTTCGTGGTCAAATTTTTGGTTTCATATTTTGCATTTGGAGAATGTGATGATAAATCCTAGAGTTAAACAATTTTAAATATTTACTCACATATAATGCACTAGTAAAATGGATTACACAATACCTTTTTGCATGGGGCTAAAACTAGCCTGCTAGCCGACATAGTCTAAGCGACTTGCATTACATATACTTAAAAGAGTACAAATATTGTACATCATAATTGTGGGTGTTCTTTATATGTAATCGTTGGTTGAACTTCGTGTAGCACCTTCGATTGTGCCCACAAGCCCCGTAGACTTTGAAGCTACACCATAGGATGCAATGTAACTAATGATTACGATGCAATGTAACTAATGGTGGTAGATTAAATCCGTGCACGTTTTCTTAATACACACTTTAGAAGATTCATATATAAGTGAAAGTAATCTTTAAAAAAATGCTTTAACTTGGTGATATGTTTATTTGAGTTAAATTATGCTTAAGTAGTTTGCAATTTCATAAAGGGCATCCTATATTGAGAATAGATTTGAGAGCTATTTATTTGAAATATTTCATGTAATTTATTTGGTTTTCATTATTTCATTTCATGGGATCTGCTCGACTTTTGCTCTGCTCGAAAAAACTTGCTCGAGGTTCGGTAAAACTCTTTGGAGATGAATCGCTTCATTATTTTTAGATTTTTAGACATAATTGACTTTTGTTTAGGAGGTAAATTGTGACAAATTACATTCTAAGCACTCAAAAACAAATCTCAATTGTCAAAAAGGAATAAAGATCAGAAAATCTTGAACTATCATACCAAAATTTTACAAATTGCCACATCACCTTTAGTGTAGAGGGACCAATAAGTGAACATCCCTGAACTACGATGGGTTACCCCTTGATAAAAAAGATGGTCGCGAGAAAGAAGCAACACAGGCGCTCACGAGAAGTGGTTAGCGCAGCTCTGAAGTGCCTGAAGAAGATTGTTTTGGATGATAGGTTCAATTCTTGCTCGCTCATGCCCTGCTAACCCCATGGGTGTACTAGGCTCACTGGCTCCATCTTTTGTTACATTAAAAATATCTGCAACACTTGCCTGTCCTTTGCGCTCCATCGCCAACGCCACCGCTTTTGTTGTGAGATCCTACACTTGTAATGTCCTCTACCCCGGCCAATACAGTATGTTTTGACACCTTGTGACTGAGTTCGCCGATGCAAGGGCTGAGGTATTCGTTGCAAACAAGGAGGCGACATCGAACAGTGATTGCGAGACTATTGGGTTCCATTTTCTCTAGATCTGAGACCCCTTGAAATCAAGGCGCGATGTCGTGGACTGATTTGGGGTCCTTCAGAAGTTCAAAACTCATGAGTCGACACTTATATCCTCTAATTATGAAACCCCTCGAAATCAGGGCGTGGTGCCACGGACTGATTTGGGGTCCTTCATAAGTTCAGACCTCATGCATGAGAGAGAGAGAGAGACAAAGAGAGAGAGAGAGAGAGAGAGAGAGAGAGAGAGATGTGTACAAAGTGTCAAGAGCTTTCACACACACACACACACAAAAAAAAATCATAACGTGTTTGCAAGGTTAAGCAAAGATCTAAGAATCTGGCAAAGCTAAGCTGATATTATAGTCGATCTCATATGATATTAAAGCAGGTTGTGATATACTGAGAGGAGGAGCCATGGAAGGGATCAAGAGGTGTGGTTCACCCACGTCCTTGCTTTATTGAGGGCATATTGTAGAAGGTCATGATCTACAACCACGTCATCATGCTCCTCATTCGGTAATGCTACCAAAGGATTCCGTAAGTCGTAGCCACAACTAGTCGCACTCTACCTCCTTATTCGAGCCCACCACCACCTCCTTGACCTCCTCCTCCTCCTCCTCCTCCTCATCGTCATCATCATCGTCCATCAATTTAAATTGATCTCTCTAACAAGTCATGTCCTTAGATGCCCTGGCTATCCGTTCACCCTCAACCACCTTCCCTTTTTACTTCTACAAGCTTCCCTCTCGAGAGCTTGCAGCATTACAATCATGGCTACTAACAACAAGCTCCTCAGACTCGCTCCTACTTGATCACGATCACCTGGGGCCTCGGCAAATAATAGATTTGCATTTGCGGCTCATATATGCTTTGCATTTGTTTACAAGTGAGAGTCATTGGCTCTCTTGAATGAGCACTACATTTTATATCGAGAAGAAGTCGAAGAAGAAAACTAGTTTTTTACGTCGAAGGAACAATCCCAAGAGACCTCAAAGATTTATCCAACAAGTTTGAGAGAGAGAGAGAGAGAGAGAGAGAGAGAGAGAGAGAGAGAACCACAACTTTGCAATTGAAGCTCTAAGGTTGGATTTATTCGGGGGTGGTAGCAGAGTATGTGAGCGATGCGTGTTTACACCCTCTTAGTTCAGATTAGATGGAGGCACTTACCCATTGTTCCATGCGATGTGCGCTCTCATTGGTCAAGAGTCACATTGTGCAAGCTCCCTCTGCAACTCACATTGTATATCACACAAAAGAAAGGCCTTTTTGTGTGTTTTGGTTGGGTTGGGGGTTCACTCATTTCAAGATGGATTGAGAATCAAGTGTTTTGCTATTTGGAAAATTAGCTTCTTCAAGTTCAATTCATGCCCTTTTCTCTTCTCTGTGTCAATGTCTTGCCTAAACCCAATCTAAATAGAATTGTCCCATTGACACCTTACGCATGTGATGATGGATGTATTTGACGACTTTACTTGCAAGCATAAAATCATGTAATAGACGTTCTCCTTTTATAGGATAGACTAGTCTTTTTTGTGTTGCATCATCAATTCACTACTCAATCGAAATCCATCACCATTTAGATTAATGTAGGGGGGTGTGGTCCTAAAGCAACACTTTAGATAATATAAAAATCTTTCTATCAAGGCCATGTGCATCCATTACCATGACCTACCACCATTGTCAACCTTTTTAGATTTTGGTAATGTATATGATCATAGCAAATAAAGATACACTTTTATTTGTTGGTTTCCTTAACTATGCCAATTCAAACTATCATATAAGGGCAAATGTTCAAAGTGACATTGTATGTGTTGTGTGTGTGTGTGTGTGTGTGCGCGCGCGCCTATGTCTATGTACATGAGAGAGAGAGAGAGAGAGAGAATCATCTAATGTGCAAAGGTATAAGAAAAAACAAATTTTCTAGTATAAATGGAGATGTCTCTAGAATTATACAAACATTTAGATGGAAAATTTAAAGGTATTTACTACCTTTAGAATTGTCATGTGACATTAAGTGTCACCAAAATGTGTACAAAGTTCCCAGTGATATGTAATTTGTTTTCTTTGAAAGGTTGGTTTTGCTCGCTTTATGATTTGCTCGAGAAATCTTGCTCGCTTTGGAATTCCTCAATTTCATGAGTAAATATTTGACAAAAGAGACAAAGAAATAGTGGTTCATACTCATAGGATGCAACAATTGCAACATGATTGCCATGGTTTGTCTTCATATCTATTTTCATATCCGTGTGAAAGAAGTGGTAACAAAGCCAGTTTCTTTCAACATGTGTTAAAAATAATTGTCTAAGATTTAAAAAAATACTACCTAAAGCATGCAACAAACTAAATAAAAAATTATCAACTATCATTTAATGACTAATATAAGAGAAAGGTAAAACATCTAATAAATATATTTATCTGCATGAAAATTCTTAGTTTGTCTATCTTGTTGGACTCATCCACCTTCACGGGTTGTACTCTCTCTCTTGGATGCAAAGAAGCATCATTTTGATATGCCAATGTTGCACATAGGATTTGTTTTTATGCATTCTAGGTTATTTGAAACAAAATGGTCACACTTTTAAAAAAATCACATTTGTTTCGAAACTCCCATCCGAGCGGCTAGTCGATGGTTTCCATCCCAAGTGTACAACATCTTTTTCTAGCCAAATTTTTTATTCAGATTTATCAATGGCTTGCTTCCATAGAAGATCCCATTGCTCCGTAATCTCATTGTTCAATTTAATAGATGGATGTCTCGGTGCTTAAAAAGTGCTCATAAAAAAACCTTCGGGCTCATAATGTCAAAGTTCAGGATGTCAAAGCGTAGATTTAAAGGCAGAGAGGCAGAGAGACAGAGAGAGAGAGAGAGAGAGAGAGAGAGAGAGAGAGAGAGAGAGAGAGAGAGAGAGTTTGCTAAACCAACCAAGTTGACAATGAATTAGATGATTATTCAATGGGGGCAGATGTGCCTCTTATATAGCACTTTTGAGGCCTTATATACCCCCCTCAACAGATTTCCCTACCCGAATCATATCAAATACGTAAAATAAATACCTAGTATACACATTAAATAATGGGACCACACTGGGCATTCACTTGAAATGAAAAAACTTCAATTGCCTCTTCGCAACTCATAGTGGACATATGCAGGAAGATGAAGTCGATGAAGAAGCTACCATGGACATAGGAATAGAGGCCTCTATTGGATACGATTCACCTTAGATTTGCTACCACCAACCTATCACCTAAAAAGAATGCCATCTTGAGCATTGGTTGCCTCATACAAAGTTGAACTATAGACACCACTATGTCCAAGAATCCCCATTCATGAATTGTGAACACATAACTTCCAAGATTTTTGAGATAATGAACTTTCAAACACACCTTGTCCACATTCCAACCAACAACAATAAAATTATATGCATCATATCCATGGTGGTTTGTATACATTGTGTTGGTTCCTTGTAAGATATAATGTGCCTTGAAATCTGACACACGGGTTTAAATACTGATGAATCTAAAAACATATGGGTCCAAATCAAGTAATCGGAGCTTCAATTGCCCCTCTCTACCACTTATTTGTGTTTCTCTTGCTGAAGCATGTTGCAACAACCACCACCGAGCTAGAAATCTACCATTCTCATCAAGCTTGCCTTTACTTGTGTTCTTTTTCACAATGTTCCATTTGCGTTTGGCTTTCAAATCCAAAGACCAATGGATTTTCACCTCGCTTGAGGCCTTTGTGTGAGTCAAGAAAGCTAATTGAGTACTCGTCAATAGGAGTTGATGAAAAACTTTGTAGGAGACCAAGACTTTGTAGGAATAGGCCTCTATAAGATGGTCCAAGGTGCCCTCTATTATTAGCCCTTGTAAGAGGTGTTTCAAAATGCACATAACAATAGGGCTCAAGGTTGGCCTTGTGCTGGGGGGCCTATTGAACATAGCATTTCAAATTGTTGCAAAGCAAACAATGAAGGAGCATTGAGACCCCTCCTTGCCAAAATAATACTTTGACAAATGAAACAAAGTTTGATCTTGCTTTCCATTTATAGAGAGAGAGAGAGAGAGAGAGAGAGAGGGAGGGAGGGGGTGCAAAAAAAACGCTAAAGAGAACTTAGAAAAAAACGCTAAAGAAAAAATAATACAACATTGAGAGAGAGAGAGAGCGCAAGGAAAACGCTAAAGAGAACTTAGAAGAAAACGTTTAAAAAAAATGAAAGAGTAGACACCCAAAATTTGCTAACTGTCTCACTGAGATCAAATTTTGTCTCATTTGAGAAACATAGCACACATGTCGTAGTGTATATGATGACCCATTAAACAATGACAAGCAAACATCTCTTGCACCTGCAATGTCAAATGCCAAACCATCGGCCAAGTGTAAACAACCAAAGCTCCCATTAGAGAAGGTGCTAAACCAATCACGATGTGGTGTGATGTGGAAGATTGCATCCTCATCTAGCAACCAATGAGCAACCAACATGGAGAAGTGTCACCTCTCAAAGACATGTAATCAGGAGGAAAGGCAAATGTGACATCATCGTCACTGGCATATGAAGCCACCACTCTAGCATGTGTCAAAACCTCATCTATATCACACATAGATCTCTGTTGATGCCTCATACGTCTGAAACAACAACGCCTAATGTACCCTATGTGACCACAATGCCAACAATGCATACATAAGCAACTACGAGACCCCCCTCTCTCACATCACAGTGTAGACTCTAAACTGTCACATATGTCTACAACCATAAGTGAATGTCGAGAAACTATGGTGAGAAATCCAGAGAGAAAATTGGCAGAGTCTCCCTTGTAAACTGAGAAAAACCTTAAGTACAATCTCTACCATAAACCATGCCAAATTGGCAACAGAGTGGGAGATAACTCAACCACTACACAATCATGGAAACCATGATCAAACGCATCAAGAATTGATGCTCGCATATGCATAAAACAAACAATCTGCAAATTGCAAGCACCCAATCTGGGACAAACAGCTCAACTGAGCGTAAAGCACATACCCATATACGCAAGTATTGAGCAAACTAGCTCAAAACACATCCCATAAGAAAAGAAACTGTCTGCAAAAATTTGTGAAATATTTGTGAAACCTGTGACTGTCTATCTGTAGCCACACAAGCATACACAATCCTCACTCTTGCAAGAGTGGGTACAAGAACACTAAACTGTGTCCAAGCTGACAAAACCTGTCAAAGTGAGAGTTAAGCTCGACCAGTAAGCCATCAGAGAGAAAAACTGCAGATATGTAAAAACTCAAAAAATCCCACCAATACCGCATAAAGCATAGACAGACACTCAATGTCTCATCAGTAAATAGATCCAAAAATGGTATACATGCACTGCCAAAAGCCTGGCAAAGTGGCTCACTCCGATACGAGTGGCTCTATGGACCTGTACCTGTCCAAAAAGCTGTAAACCTGTGAGCCTGGTACTTGCGAGCTATACCTAGCTCAAGTTGTATCAGCATATGCATACATAGTATGAAACTGCACAAAAACATGCTTAAAATTGCTCTCTGGAATTCCCCACAAATCATACACAATCTGCGCAAGAAAGCGCAAACTGCGAGCAAATGTCTGGAAATTGGCACCCACTACCTAATTGGTCGAAAAAACACGTTGACAGGAAACCAAGTGCAAATCACAATCAACCAACTACGTGAAATCAAAATCGTCATCCGAGAGCCGTGCTCACGGAAAAAAACCGCTCCAAAATGGTCCGCTGGAGCCGCTATGCGTCGATATGTGCCACTGAAGCTGGAAAATGGGAGTATTGTTGAAGTCGAAATGACCGAATCAAAGCCAAGATGTTGGGGATGCCAGGGGATGTCCGTCATAGCAAATCCGCTTTGGAATGGGGCATGGGAGGAAAGTTGTCGGTGAAGCTACACTGGAGGAGAACCCAACTGCTCTCTCTCACTGTTGCTATGTCAAAGCCGAGAAAAGAAGGTCGATGTCACCTTCCATCATTGGACGAAAGCGATTGCCAAAATCGTAGCCGCCAAAACTGGTGTCAAAATTGATGTCGAGACATCAATGCGAGGTCGAGAAGTAATGAGCGCGCCAAGAAAATGCGTCTTTGGCGTGTGAAGGCACTGACGGCTGCCGTTGATGAGGATTCGATGCTGATGGGATGTCCCGACCTACTTACCAAAGCACCGATGCAAGTGTCGAGCTTCTTATGCAGAGATAGTGTGTGTATGCCCCTCCGCACGATTTCTCTTCTCTGCGACCATGAAGGTTCACAAGCCTTCTCTCTCTTAAGTCAATTTTGGGGTTCAGTTTGATTATCCATGTGAGCACACCCTTGTACGCAATTTTTTTAAAAAAAACTCTCAATGCTTTGTCAAAAACTGAGCACTATCGATTGTGTGTGTGTGTGTGTGTGTGTGTGTGTGTGTGTGTGTGTGTGTGTGTGTGTGTGTGTGTGTGTGTGTGTGTGTGTGTGTGTGTGTGTGTGCGCGTGTGTGTGTGTGTGTGTGCATGTGTGTGTGTGTGTGTGCGTGCGCGTGCGTGCACGTGCACAAGTCACACAATAGGAGATTGACTCTGCTATTGTCGATTTGCTAAGGTGCCCAGTGTGGTTTGATTCCCCACTTCTACTCACGTTGCCCAGCACTACAAAGACCCTCAATTTCTTGCCTTGGTTTTGATTTTCCTAACAAGATGCCCCTTCGACTTCAATTCCACATTATTGATAGGCTTAAGAGCTTCCTACGAGCTCCAATGGTTGCCCAATGCAAAATTCTACATTCCTCAACTGCTTCTCTTGCTCACTTTAACACCTTCTTGCTCAATTCTATTGCACTCTATTGCCTGACTCTTTGCAACTTGCTACAAATGCTTCAACTCCCACAATCTGCTCAATTCTGCACAATTGGCCCCTTTGTGTGTGTGTGTGTGTCTGTGTGTCTGTGTGTGTGTGTGTGTGTGTGTGTGTGTGTGTGTGTGTGTGTGTGTGTGTGTGTGTGTGTGTGTGTGTGTGTGTGTGTGTGTGTGTGTGTGTTCAACACACACTCCCATGCTCTACTCGATTTGAGCTTCACAAAAGTACTATGCTCTACTTTTTCTAAGTTTCCAAAGTCTCAAGCATCTACAGACCTCACGTGCTCCATTTTTGCAGAGATGCCAATGAGACCTCTCAAGATTTCATCTCCTGCTTGGGAGGGCTACACGCGTGGGGAGATACGAGCTCTGTTCATCTCTTCCCGATGTCGATCCGACTTCTCCTTACTGGATCCGGGCGTCGAACTCAATCGTCAAGCTCCCATAGTCGTAGCCATAGCGAGCAATCTCACCCCGTAGGGCCAGATCTAACACCGCTAAGCGCCAAAGCTCTAATACCAGTTGAAGAGTGTGTGTGCCTAGATGCGCGCATGCATGGTGCGGATGCAATGTGGTGTGTGCATGCAAGAAGGGAAGAGGGAGAGAGTAGACGTTGTGTGGGTGGATCAAGACTCTAATGAGCTATTCCTTATTGTTGTATATATGTACAACCAATAAGGTCAATAATGGGTGGGCGCCCATAACCTGGGTGACCAGGCAAGGCACAAGCGCTTTTGCCCCAACAATCAAATGCATTTTTGTTGGTTATAGTACTAAAAGCAAAGGTCAGAGGTCCACAAATGAAGCCTATCTTGGTTTCATGCGATGTTGTGTTTGTGGAAGATTCTCTTCAGCCTTTGTTGGCATGTACTAGAGACAATAATGTAAGCTCAGAGGACGAGGCAAATGTACAGCCTATGGGGGTTTTCAAAAATGCTATGGATCAGCCTATTTTTGATGTAGATGTAGATGATGCATTTGATGTGAAAAGGGCTAAAAATAAGCAACCAAAATGGCTGGTGCATACTTTGCGTGACAGTAAATTGGATGCACCTTTGCTAGTCGTACTCATTCACGTTCTTGTCCTATGGTTGTTTCTAGCTTATGTGATGTAGAGGAACCTTTGTCTTTTGATGAAGCACAAAATTCAAAAAATTGGATGGCTGCCATGCAATCAAAATATGATGCACTTATAGAAAATGACACATGGACTTTATGTGATTTGCCTTCAAGCAAAAAGACCATTGGTACTAGTGGGTTTACAAGTTGAAACGTAAGCCGAGTGGTGAGATTAAGTATGCTATTCTGGTTAGCATCAGCCCTGCGTTCATGTAGCTTTTGTTTTTTGCCGAGATTTTCAAATTTGCTTCAATCAGGTTTTCCAAAATGTGAGAACCGTAGTCGCAGCGAATGGTTCTATTTTCGGCCGTCACTAGAGCCATGACCACGGCAATGTGCAGGATTGGTTCGGTGTAGCGAGGAGGCTTTTGTACTCTGAAATGCTGAGAGATCAATCTCATCGGCAATTCCAGCTCTCCGTATTTGTTTCCCTTTGCTTTAACAAATACCTTCTCATTATCCAGTGACTTTGTCTTCGCCAGCAAATCGTGTTGCCCTGGGAGGAAATGCAAGGCTTCGTTGATGATTTCTGTCATTGTATTTGTCAGCAAATCGTGTTGCCCTGGGAGGAAATGCAAGGCTTCGTTGATGATTTCTGTCATTGTATTTGTCAGCAAATCGTGTTGCCCTGGGAGGAAATGCAAGGCTTCGTTGATGATTTCTTTCGTGATCGTTACTTTCACCTTCGATCCATCCTTGTCCGTGAGCATTGCCTACCCATCATATTGTATCGAGCTCATTAGCTCGTGGGCCCTCATGTAATCTATTCCCCATGGCTGTAATCTGAAAAATTGCTCCAAGTGCACAGCTCGCACTGCCTCTATTACCTTCGGCCTTCGGTGGAGGTTCCATATCTCTCGTGGCATGATAGTTGTCTTTACCAAGTCACCATCAGCATCCTTAAACTTCGAGATGAATATGTGGGCAGGGATTTGAGCAAGTATTTCATCCAAGATGTGAGCCTTTTCATTTGTAGCAAGCTCCTCCACTTCATATGGTGTTGCTGTCCACTGCCTTTCTTTCTTTTGGCGAGGCATTCTGTGTCAGGAGAATCACAAGCTGTCAGGATTTTCCCTTTGCAATCAATCGCATTTAGACTTTTAGTAAAAAACATTCAAAAGTTAAAGCTTATCATAACTTGAACAAATTTCATCCATTCTTGTCCATATTTCACCAGTGGGACTAGGAAGACTAGAGCTATGACTGATTAAAATCTGAGCCAATTCTGGAGCTGAGGTACACCGATCGCGATCGTAGTACAGAGGCCAAAATTATATTTGATCACATGAGTGGGTTGCTGATAGTTGGAGGGTCATTTTGGTCCACTCTGTGTTTCATTTGAACCACTTTTGAGTTTACAGGTCCCAATTCTGGGTTACAAGGGAGTTTTGGACTAGACTCTGACTTTTTATGAGTTTTTGATGTCCAAATGGCTTGAAACTTGGTTGGTGACTTGAACAAGATGTATACAAGGGATTTGATAGGTTTTGGTCAAAATTTGATGCTGAGGTACACCGATCGCGATCAGTGTTCTGGGCCTTTTTTTGGTGAAAACTAGATGGTCATGAACCCCTATGCCTGCCTAGCCCACTGATGATTTATTTCAAAGTTTGGACTTAAAAATGAACAAATTAGAGCAATTTTTCACTGTTTGACCATATTTTACTAAGTCTAACCGTATTGGGTTTTCCTAATGAAATTTGGTTGGATCCTAGAGTTAGTTGAAGTTAGTTTTAGAGCTCCCACTGCTTCCATGAGGTTCTGCTACCATCTGATTTTGACCTTATCAGGCACTTTATACCCTGTTTTAGGAGGTTTTCCAGATTTGTGCATTTTTCAGGAATTCCTTGGATATCCATGTGATGCTTGAGCATCCCTAAGTGACCTTTTGGTCTTTGGCATTGGCTCGGCTCCAATTCTATCTTTGTGTGATCATTCGAGACTGAAAATGACTATATATGTACTTGTAGGAGATTGTGAGATCCATTTGAGGTTTTCTACAACTGTTCTGACTCTTAGTTGGACAAGTGTACCTTTCAAACCATCCATCATTATTTTTAACCGGATTTTGATAGTTGTAGGTCAAATTTTCCCTTTTCGGTTGTGTTTGACAAATTAGGCCCATTCCATGAGCAAAATTTGTGCATTTTCCTTGAAAATTCAAGAGAGTGTACTTTTAATTGAGTTCCAAGCCTGGGCCAAATCAAAAGTTGCAAAACTTGCATCTGGGGGCACCGATCGCGATCATACCATGGAGGCCAAAATTGATTTTGACACCATCAGATTGTAGGTGAGGCTGAGGGGAGGTGTTTTGCATGTTCTGTCCCCCTTGACCTCTTTGACCCGATCCGACTTTGATTTGATCCCTTCGCCCGTTTGTGCAATGATTCGCGCTTGCATGGGTAATAGACTTGATCTTTACTTGGTAAGGAACATACCTGTGAAATCTGGTGTGAAATGCTGGCTCCGACCGTCCGTACAGGGTAGAAACGTGGCAGCTCTCTCTAGGTCAAGAAGCTCTCTCCTTCTCTCTCAAAATGTGAAAATGAACAATGAGCTAGAATTTGGCCTACCTGGTGGACTTGGAGCTGATCTCTTGAGACAGCTAAGTCTAGTGTTGGAAGATTTCAGCTACTAGTGTGGGAAGATTTCAGACAGCAGACCGGACAGGAATCAGAGACTAGACTGAAATGTGGATACTGAAATAAGAATCAGACTTATATACTGGAAGTAAGGTTCAGAGTCAGATTCAGATTCAGAAGACTGGACAAGAAGTAAGTATAACTGAAATGTATGCCATGATTGGAATTACAGATCAAGATTACAGCGAATATGATTATAGAGAGAAAGTACAACCGACAATACTGCCAATGATTCTCAAGTACAATTATAGCCAAAGCGCTAACCCAAGTGATAACAATTGCCAACCCGATTACAATGTAATGGGCCCTATTTATACACTTCGGGTTTATTGTAGTAATTACCATAGTAATTACTAAGTAGTTCGCTGCCCATCTTCTAAGAAGACGTTCCCACATAGTGACTTTCCAGCCGTCTACATCCTTCCCTTCTTTCTTGAATTTTGGCAAGATTCCAAAATTTCTGAAAAATTCCCCTATCTGAATCTGATGTGAGACTGAAAAATCCATCGTCTGGTTCTGATGTTGGGATGCCAGCTTGACCACTGATAGAATGGCCATTCAAAGATTACGAGTAGGAGTTCAAGAAGGACCAAGGATTGCGAGAGGCAGCGGAAAAGGCCAAGGTGAAGCTGTCATCTCTCCCTGCCTGCTGAGAAGAAAAGTCGTCTCACTGAATTCTGAGATGGAACTACCCAATATCCTTCCATTGGATCGTCTTCCGTTTGCCTTTACCTTTGGACCGGGACGGTGCCTGAGAAGTCCCAGTACCAGCATTCTCCTTCTGAATCAGTCGGTAAATGGCCTCCTGCTCAAGCTGATCCCGCCGGTCGATGGTCATCTCTACTTCATAAGGCGTGAGAGAATGATAGGTTTTGGTGTCAGGATCATAGAGTGTACGCCTGCCCTTGCTCAGTCTGGTTCTGGCCAGCTTATGACAATGCGAAGCAGTATGGATCCATCCTTCTGGAAGAGGCTGATTAGTTTTGACTCGAGCTTCGAAAAGAATTTCAGCCATCTCCCTGTACTGTGGTGCTAGACCCGGCTTTGCTGCAATGTCTTTTTCAGGCAATTTGGAAGATTCAACCGTAAGTTGTAGTAACTGATTAGTAATCTTGGTTAGTCCTTTGACTTGAATCTTCCACTGGCCCATACACAGATAGATCCTTTGCATCTCCTCTTTTAGTGCCTGAATATCATTGATTTGGAGAGCATCATTGAACAACGTCTGCCAAGTCTTCCATTCCACAGTTGACCGCTCATACAAATCCTGAAGCTCATCAGTAATTTTGAAGTATGTGAGACGATCAATTGGTTCTTGATGTTGAGGATACAGCGCTGGAAAGAATCTTGGCAGCTCGGTTTCTCTTGCTGGAACAGCATACAAGAGAACTGGAGAATCAGGCACAAATTCTAAGAAATTGAGAACAGCCTGGTTCTCCTACTGCATCATCTTTCTAGTGATTCTCACTAGCTGGAACAGTGTTCGGAGAGCAGTTGCCTGTGCTCTGATTGACATTTTTGTCTGAGGTCCTCTACTAGTGGTTGTCTGGTCCTCAAGAATGGCTTTGACTCTCTGATCCAAAACACCTATGGCAGTTTGCATTTGCACCAAAACTTCCTTGAGTTGTACCCTAACATCCTTCATACAGCGGTAAGTTGGTTTGTTACCCAGCAGAAGTTCAAGTTCCAGGGCTAGGGAGCGACAATCTGCAGTAGACTGCCTTTGCCAATACGGGTTTACCACTCTCTCATCAGCATTGAGTATCCATTCAGGAACTCGTTCCAGCAGCTGGACTGTACTGGGATGCGCAGGTAGTCGGAAAGCTTCTTTATCATGGAAAGCTGTTGATTTCCAATGTTCTACCATTTCCCTGGCTCCCACATATAGCCTTTGAAATCTTTCCAAGTCAGTCAAGAGATCACCAGATACTTTCTGGTGATGGAGGCCTATTGATGTCTCAATTGCCTATTCAGAGTAATGAGCTGCAGTGAATGTTGATGATCAGCAACAACTGGTCCCTCATTCTGTACTTTCATTTTCCCTTTAGCATCTCTACTGAGATGGGACTGATCAGTTGGCTGATTCCCAGTGTGATTGGGCTGCTGCTCTTCAGTCTGCTGGTTACCCAACTGGTGCTCTTTGTCCTATCCTTCCTGCTGGCCCTCATTCTGATCTGGCTGGTCTGGCTATGACTGGCCTCCTTCATTTGGCCATGTGTTAAGGCAGTTACGCCGCTAGCGGAAGCTAAATAGCGAGAACTCAACCAACAACAGAATTTGTCAGACGAGGACGGAGCTTGACCCGCAGGCGCATGGAAACAACTAGGTGGGTGTCAAATCACCTACTCGACCTTCTAATGACAATCACTACTAAGGAAATCAAATCTAAGTTCTAAAATACGCAAGTGACTGAAATTCGTACTACGAACGAATGCTATACGAAACAGGATCTAGAATCATTGAATCGATCTCAAACTCAAGGGGAAGTCTATACACTAGGTAAGAACAACACCCTAAAGACTTGAACTGCAAAATCAACCTATAATCACTCCGTGCGGTAAACGCGTATGAAGACAGGCCGAAAAATACAGGTGATCGAAACTTGACCCCGATGGTACTAATGCGTAGCTCTACTCGTTGTGGTTCTATAGATATGCTGCACGCTCCATTCCGACACACGAGTTGGAAGAAAACTCACACCTAAGCTCGTAGGAACTTACCACACATAGAAGCCGATAGCGTGCACTCTTGGTATCTGTGCGTAGCTCTCGCCGTTGCTAACACAATGACGGTGTCGCTTCTCCAATGGCGGCTCCGTAGCTCGCGTAGCAAGTAGATAAGACTCTCTCTCTCTCACTCACTCTCTCTCAAACACAGTCACAGCGCTCAAAAACTCACTTTGATTAATAATCTGAATCCCCCCTGAGGTTACAAAAACTTTGGCTTATATACCTCAGCCTTGGAGGTGAGAACATCTCTAACTAATTACATCAGCAAGTGAAATTACTTCGGAATTACAAGCTGGAAACTCAATTGAGTCCCGTTACTTAATGAATGGCTCAAATCAAAATTAATGTCGGAAAGACATTTATTACAATCAATGGTTACAAAAATGATGAGTGTGAGCAAAAATGTGGGTGTGATCCTCTGCTGGCTCAACACTCCCCCCCTCCGCGTTCGTGTCGTCCCTGACATGACTTTTATGCTTGGTCAATAAATTCCTGTCGTCTTGAGCATCTACAAATGTGATTCGTATCGTAGGTTGCCGATGGTCAAGGTTGGGCCGAATATTTTGCTTTCGTGGGTGAAAAAACCGGTGTAGAAAGCTTCTTCGAATGTTTGCATGTGGAAGCTAGGCAAAAACATAATCCTTTGGTATAGGAGGTGCAACACTTTTGGAGAAGGCTGCAATGAAAGATCATATATCATATCAGTCACTGTGTCGGCCGTCGATAGTAGGCTCGAGGTCGTGGCTTTATCTAGCGCGAACACTTCAATGCAAGCTAAGAGAGTCTTGCAGATTTTCTTGATCATCTGACACGAAAGGTCAGGAGAGCCAGTAAAGAGCTTGATGGTGCCCGTTAGGGTTTTCACCATGTAGGCTTTACCTATTCTCTCTCCTGCCTTTGGTCCTGGAATCCTGGGATAATTAAGCCAATTTGGCTTCTTTTCTACAATCTTGCCATGCTCTTTCCAGTTTCTGACTCTTGGCACCGGGCAGAAGGTTGCATTCTCCCGAATCTCCTTTGGTGCCTCCACCAAGTAGATGAGGTAGGCTTGGTATTTGTTCAGCCAACCTTTCCTCCATCTAGGTTGTGAATCTACTATCCTCTTTGACTGTTCCTCCTTTGTGATGTCGCCTTCGTAAAGAGCGACATACTGCTCCTCCTCTATTCTCTTTTTCGTCTTTAGCACTTCAAATTTCATCAAAGGGAAAGGCAGGCTGGGTTGCATCCACTCTTCATGGAGCACTTTTGTGTCTAATCCCTGAAGTCTAATGGAAATGAGGAGTCTCCTCTCCCATTCCATTTCCTCCTTGGCACTCTCCTCTGCTGACTTTTCTATTTGGTCATGGAGCCTTTGTTCTTCTTCTTCAGAGATTCCTGAAGTCGAGACCACCTCTTGAGCTGGGGCTGGATCTTCAATTGTGGTTGCCTCTCCAGTTTCTGGTAGCTCTATGGCTGCTCCACCTGATTCTTCGTGTGGTGTCTCTGTCTCTCTTCTTTGTTGCTCTTGTAGATCTTGGAGCTGTTTGCGGAGGGCCTCATTCTCTGTCCGTAGTGTTTGATTTTCTAATGTGAGCCTCTCCTCTGCGGCCAATGATCCCTCCGCAATGTGCAACCTTTGCACTTGCTCTAATCTCAGCTCTCTTTGTAAGCTTCGGATCTGGCCTTCTAAAGCTGGTATGATAACTCCCTCTTGTTCGGTTCCTGCTCTGCTAGCTCTAGGGGTAGTCCTGAGTCTAGTGATTGTTCTTTCTTGGAGCTCGACTCTTTCCCTTAGCTCAATGAGCTCATCCTTGGCTACCTCCAACTCATCTTCTATCCGCTCCTTTGCTTCCTGTGCACTTGTTACCTCTCTTGAAGCCTCGGCTAGCTGGAGTATCAAGCCGTCTCTCTCGTTTTCCGCGTCATAGAGTGATGCTTTATGACTTTCAGATTCAGTCATAGCATTCTCTAATTTCCTCTGCAACTCTGCTTCCCTTTGTTTGGCTGTCTCAATCTCTACTTCCTTTGCCCTGGATCTTTCTTTGATCTTGCCTAGCAGTTCATGCACCATGTGCATGTCTTCTTCATCTTCATCTGTCAACTCTAAAGCTCTTTCTGCCACCACCTCCACTGGCTTCGGCTCTTCTAGTACGTTCTGTTCGTCCAGTTTCTCTTCACTCTCTTTTGTACTCTTTGTTTTTTCCTCCGTCCCTCTCCGATCATTTTGTTTTTGTAGGGTGATCCCATAAACTGCCTCAAGGGCCTCTGCTTCAGTGTATCCTATCGCTACCATATCCTCATAATCATTTCTCTTTTGCTGAACTGGATCTATCTCCTTTTCTTTGGTCTCGGCCTTCGGCTTTTCCAAATCATCCGTGTCCATCTCTATTGTGGTCTCTTCCATGATATTTTTCGTCTTCTTCGGGCTTGGTACATCAGTCATAGAGGGGTATCTGTCATCAGCTTCCTTGGCTTTCCCCTTGTCGGCTTGCCCATCTTTCTCTTGAGATTTAGTAGACTCATCTACTTTCCCTTTCCCCTTGTCGTCCTTTTTCAGCTCAGCTTTTAAAAGCTGTACCTCCTCTTCAATGTATGGCTCGACAGGTTGCTGCTCCAGTATAGCCTCTGACTCCTCATAAGCTTTAATATATCGATCGTATTGATCAACATGTGGCCTGGCTGAGCTAGTTCCGACTTTGGTGGGGTCTGGCACCCACTTTTCTTCAAAGTCACCCTTTAAAGCTCTTTCTGCTCTAAACTACTCCACTAGTCTTTCAATTCTTGCCATTTTCTGACTTTTGGTTTGCTTGGGAGCACCCTTTTTCTTTACTTTCTTCATAAGCGGCTCGTCCACCTCCTCTTCAGGTTCTGAAACTATTTCTAGTTTCCGGCGTGCTCTTGTGGACGCCCTCTTGGATACTTCGGGCTGTTCTTCCTCCTCGTCGGCTTCTCTAAGCCACTCATTCTGGGAGGGAACCTTTGGCCACTGATCTCTAGCTCCAATAGCTTCATAAGCTATTCTTGTCAGAATTTCCGCTCCTCCTATGTACCTTGGCTTCTCGTTGTGCATGGCAATTACTTGCTTGTGGATGTGTTGAGCGTAATTCGCCTCTTTTGGCATATTGCTCTTTAATGCCCATGTGATGGTGGTCGCAATGGCATGGGGCGGTGTCGTATACTTTTGCGGTCTTTTACTGCAAACATGGAGCAACTGGTTGTACAGTCGGCAAAGGGTTGCCGCTCTTTGGTCCGCCATATCTCCATAGGTTGCATTCTGTTTCTTGGATCCATAGACCTCTATGGCCTCCCTTCTTTCCCTGACAGAGCTCCCTTTGTTGTGCAGCTTCAATGCGTCTGCAATGAGCTGTGGAGTGATCTGTACTTCTACTTTCTCTCCATCCATGGCTGTCAATGTGGCTTTCCCATCCTTCTGAATGGATGTTGCCAACTCGTACACTCTTCTTGTATCCACACTTGATGGTCTCGAGGTGAAGAAACTGTGCAAGTCTGCCCTTTCCAGGTACCTGCTGATGTCTTCTGACCTGCTATAATTTACCAATTCCTGTGGGATCATCGGTACATCCACCGCTTGCCCTTGAGGATCTCTGAATGTCCCCTGGTAGATCTTTATTCCCTCTTTCTCCAATACTGCTTCCTCCAGCCAAGTTTTGGTTGGCTTGAGGGTTTCTGCTGGAATGTCAAAGGGTTCCGCTTCTGCAAGAGCATCTTTGATTGTCGGTCTTTTTCTCTTCATTGCCGATAACTTGGCGGAATCCATGGATCCTGTAACTCCAATTTCAGAAGTTAGCGTCTTTTTAGTACTGAAAGCCGAAATGAAGCTTTTAACTATCCAAATGACTTGAAAATTGAAACATGTGCTATTCAGGGCCTAAGGATGCAAGGTAGGTGAGAAAATATGCAAAATGGGCTCAAAATCATTCTGGAGACATCATACGCGTATGATGTCTTTTGTGTCAAAATAACTTCATATTGGTTGTGCTTGTAGCTGATAGTGTATACATGAGTATCATATGCTTGGATTTGAGTTTGGATACCATTTGGTCAAGTTTTGGCCAGTTTAGTCCAGTTCCGGCTCTTGGCAAAATTTTGAAAGGGATTTGGATTTTATGATCCAAATTGGATAAAACTTGGTGGTTCAATTTCAAATGGCATGTAGATCACTTCTGTTTGGTGGTTGAAGCCCTGAGGTGCCAAAATCACATAGTGAGACATCATACGCGTATGATGTCTTTTAGTGTATTTTTGGACCAAATTTCTCTATAAGCTTGGATTTGGCTTTAGATAGGCTTATTCAGTGGATTTATGAATTTTGGATAGATTTTGGGCTAAAAATGGCTCTGGAGACATCATACGCGTATGATGTCTTTTTCATCAATTTTTCATGGGATTGGTTCTGTGGACTCCCCATGTACTAGTGAAGGACTATATCTACTCAAATCTTGGTTTGGACTTGAGTATGTTGGATTTGGGCCAAAAATAGGCTTTAGGTGAAGGATTTTCCCTCAATTGGGCTAATGGGGTGATCCTCTTGACCAAATGGTTCCAAATTTCATATGTAGCATGTATTAGATATATACAATGGATGTATGATGACAAATGAGCAGTTTTGGCTCTGTAAGTGCAAATAGACATCATACGCGTATGATGTCTTTTGTGTCAAAATGGTGCTTTTTGGTTCCAGATAGCTTGTAGATGTGTTAATCAACAATCCTACAAAGTTTCATTGAGTTTGGAGTTATTTTGACAAAATTAGGACCAAAAATCAATTTTATGGCCTACTTTGCGTCTGTTTGGTTTTCCTTGGGTTTTCTAACTCCAATTCTCATGATACTTGGTTCATAGGATGTGATTAACATGTGGAATGAGGCTATGCACTCAAATGTTGAAATGGATGTGAAATTCATGCTGTGAGACATCATACGCGTATGATGTCTTTTCTTGAAATGTTGGTCTTTTTGTGCAAAGAATGCTTTGTGTTAGTGCCCTAAGCCCTACTAACTAGTTTTCAACTTAAAAAGTCATTAGTTTAGCTAAAAAGCCCCCTTATAGGCATTTCAGTCTCCGAAGTCGTCTTTTTGCCTTGGAGTTGAATTTCTTCAACTTTTCTTCTCGAGAGTTGCATTTTCAGCTCATTGGATATGTTGTGAAGCCATCTATTTGGTTGAACTTGACTTTGGCTCCCCGTTCTCCATCTTTCTCCATTTGGTTGCCCGAAAGCGTCTTTTTCACCATCGGTAAGTGAATCAGCTTTCTTTTGGGGTTTGCTTGCAAACATAAGTCATCCATGTATATTTGAAGCTGCTTGTGAAGTTTCATTTCATTCGGTCGTCAATTTCAGCCGTTATGCCAAAATGACGCTTTGTGTGTCCGTAGCCGAATCGGTTGTTTTGACCCACTTTTGGTGGTCCAAACCTGGAGATACTCCATGGTTGCATTGCCCTCGATGTTGTTAAGCTTCCTGAGAAGTTTTGTGTCGTTTCGACAACTTTTTCCTGTTTGCCTCTTGCAGGCTCTGTTGACCTAGGGTTTTTCCAGTCGTTCTTTCTCGAGCTTTGAGTGTTAGAAACCCATCTTCTATACTAGGGTAACCCATCTATAAGTTCTTACAAGGTTTGGTTAGGCGTTTGTGCCCCTACCTAGCATTCTTCCCCATTCCCCGTCTGCTCTTGTTTCTTGGTTTTGGTCAGTTTTCACGACAAAAGTTAACGATAAGCATCAAAAGCTTATGGCAACGAGTCTACCTCTCATGTCTGGTGTCCTCTGAGCTCTCGTAGCAGTCGTAGAAGGCTGTAGAAGGTTGGATGCTCCTGTGTGCTCTTTGCTCTCTCCAAGAAGGTAATAGTGGAAATGAGCTTGAAAGTGAAGTGAAAAATACTTAACTTCGGACTTCCCGGATCACTTGTTACCAAATTTGACATGTGCTCCTATCTCGTCGTGAAATGCACTTTAGGATTTGAAATTTCTCAATTGTGGCTTGAAAGGTCACCCACGAGTTTGCATCTTGTATGGGCTGATTTGGAACCTTTGTATGATATCATCAATGATGTAGGATGAGATGCATAAGCGAGCTCTATATAATGAGACCTTTGTACACTCTTTTATGTTGAATCAATTATTCTAGTTTTTGCCTACACTCTACTCTATCTCCTTTGTGTACTCTATTGTGTAATTAATTTTGACATTGGCATGTTAACAACATGAATGCTAGTCTCAACAATCCTCCCTAACTCTATGAGAGGTAAGAGCTTTGGTGCGACTAGCAGTCACTAATTAGTTACCCTACTTGTGCACTTGATTACTCTCTTTTCAGCACCCGTTTGACCTGTTTCTGAGAAATCTGTCCACTTTGCCAAAATTCTGTCATTTCGGGCTTTCCGCAACTTTTTCATAATTGTACCCAATTTTTACCATGGGTTGCCCTTGTCATTAGGACCATCACCGTCTATTCTTTTCTTTTTTCCGATCTCGTTTCACCTGCTTTTTTATTTTTCTTTTATTTTTATTAAGAAAATCATAAAAAATAAAGGAAAACAGCAAATTGAAGCCAAAAAATTCCAAACATACACGATAAATAGCTGGTAACCCTGTGTATATGAATATACACTTATTTGTGATTTCTCGACTTGGATTACCACTTTTTTCCACTTTTTAGCTCCAAAAACACTCTTATTTAGTGATATTTACACGTCTAGAGACCCAAATTCATCATTTGATCTCTTCTTGTTGCAAAACAAGGTATATAAGGGCATAAATATTATCAATATCCGCAATCAAACATAAAAATTGCAAAATCATGTAAGACACTGCCCTTGTAATATAATTTTTGTTTTTGTTTGTTTTTGGCGCTTGTAGCTGCTTTGTAACTCCTGTATACCTGTATACCTCCCCCCCTCCTAGTCTGAGTCCTCCCGGACGACTATGAAGTGTCTGTGGGCGAAGCATTGTAGTTGTTTTGGTCATAAGTTCCCAATACAATTGTAGAGCGATGATACAACAGTCTTTCCAATAAAGCTGCTCTTTGTTTGATTGAAGGATTGGTGGTCGGGTTTTGGATTGGTTTTGGCACTTTGTTGGTAGAATCAGTAGATGGATTCTTCTTCACTTTGTTGTTCTTTTTTACAATCCAAATCTGCTTCCGCTTCACTTATGCTTGCCACAAACTCTTTGCGACCCAAACCTGCTTTGTTTTTTGTGTTGATTTCCTCGACTTGAAATACCTAGGAGTTTCCGTTGATTGTACTGAAGGGAGTTTTTGTTTACAAATCTTTGGGATCCAAATTTGCTTGCTATAGCTTTGTGCCGTCATGAACTTCTTTGGAATCCAGATCTGTTTCACTGTCCTTGATTGTCTGGAATCACTCTGTTGTCTGGTATTGAAGACTCTGTTTTCCACCTTTGTGTTCTCTGGCACAACCTTTTTTGGTCTCCATACCAACTTTGACTCCGTTTTTTCCCAAGGTTGAGCTGTTATATTATTGCTTGTCTTCCTTATCCACTGTTGAGAATTCCTCGTCGAAGAGTAATCCAGTTGTATAGAAACTTTTGGTTGCCATTGCTTCTTCTTTTTCTCTGGTTGTTGTTTACCTTTGTTCTTGGATTCTTCCTTTGGATTTGTCTCTGATCCTTTAGTGAACTTAACTGATTGACTTTCACCTTCGTATTTGATAAGCACTGATTTAGAACTCCAGTCAATCATTGCATTGTATTGCTTCTGCCATGGTTGTCCTAGCAATAATGGATGTTGTGTAGCTTGGTCTTCAACCACGTAAAACATATGAGGATACACATACTGGTTAATTTGTATATGTAAAACTGTGCATCCGACAGTTTTGATTGAATTCTCAGAGTAACTCTTTAACTCTTGCTTGGCAGTTTGTAGTTTAGTGTCATTTGTCAATTGTCTATACAAACTGAGTGAAAGTAGGTTAGTTTGAGCTCCTGAATCCAATAGTGCTCTGGCTTTGATTTGGTTAGTTCCTACGTTGCATTCAATGATGGGTTCTTCATTGTCATTATCCATTTCTGTTATACTGACTGCGTTTATTCGTATTGCTCCTTCATTGCGCTGTTTCTGACGTAGTAGTCTTCTTTTCTCCATTCTTTCCTTCGCCTCCGCTTGCGCTTCCTCCAAAATCATTTTCTTTTTCTGGACACGCAGCTTTTCTTAATGTATTTTGAGAAGCATGTCTTGGGTTAGCGGCAAAAGATACTTTTTCACTCTACATCCACTAATCCAATTGGGCATTTCTTCTCCGTCTAATGTAGCAAGCTTGACGGCTCCACTTGGTGATAGATCTTTAATCACCAGAGGTCCCATCCCTCGCTTTTTAAGCTTCTTAGCATGCTGTTTCAGAGTGTAAACTAGGACATAGTCCGCAACCTTAAACTCTTTAGTCCGCACATGCTTATCAAAAAATTCCTTTTGTCGCCTTTTTTGAGCGTAGATAGAAGCTACTGCTTTTAGGCGAAGCTCGTCTAGCTTTTCCAGGTCATCTATTCTATCAGAAAGCTCGTGCCCTGTCCACTCTAGATCCTTAGCCACCCTTAAGGTTGAAATCAAGAATTCTATTGGTAAGATAGCATTTAGCCCAAAAACCATGTTATATGGGGTCGTTCCTATTGATGTTTTATATTCTATCCTATATGCCCATAATGTTGAATGCAACTTCTGGTCCCATTCAGTTCTTGACTCAGATGCAATCTTCGTAAGGACCGTGCATATGGTTTTGTTTGTTGCTTTAGCTTGTCCGTTTGCTTGTGGATAATACGGGGCTGATTTCCTATGGATTACCATGAATTCATCTAGAAGGATCTTTATCACTTCATTTATAAAATGTGCGCCTCGATCACTCACAATTTCTATTGGCAATCCATATTGTACAAAGACGTATTCATATAGAAATTGTGCCGTGGTCCTGGCATCTGCTTGTTGAGTTGCCTTTGCTTCGACCCACTTTGTTAGATAGTCTGTAGCCACAACGATGTATTGTGCATGAGTCTTATATGCAGGAGGTGAAATGGGTCCGACATAATCAATCCCCCATTTTGCAAAAGCTCTTGCCCCCATCATTGGTCTAAGCGGCATATCATCTCTTTTAAGTGGTACTTTGGTCCGCTGACAGTCATCGCACCGTTTAACGTATTCCTCAGCGTCCATATGTAATGTTGGCCACCATATTCCTGCGGCTAAGACAAGTTTTGTTGTCTTATCACCGGAGAAATGGCCTCCACCTACTCCTCCATGAGCTTGCTCTAGAATTATCACATACTCAGTCTCTGATGCGCAAATCCTAAGCTGGTTGTCTTTATCTCTCTTATAGAGTCTATCTCCTATTAAAGCGTAATCTCTAGCTTCTGTCTCTACAGATTTCTGACGAGCTTTTGACGTTCCTTCTGGGAAAGTTCTATTTGTGAGATATTCAACAATATACTGACTCCATTCTGGAGCGATCATTATCTGATATAATGTCGAATACTCTGCTGGCGGTTTTGATGAACATACAATACATACAGTGACATATTCATATACGCTTTCTTTCATTCCTGGCCAATAGACTCCCAATTGTAACAAAGTCCTATATGTGTTCCTTCTTGAACAATGAAATGCACATTCCTGAACATGTGCTTCGCGCAGATATATATTATATTCCTCAGGATTGATGCATAGTCGTAAAACATGATCATTTCCCAATTGATACAACCTTCCTGCAACCAATTGAAGATTCTTGGATTGCTGAATAGCAATATGTTTCTGGTTGTATTCTCTTCTATCGAAATCTCCTCCATAGGTTAATAGGTTAACGACATTTTGAGACCACTTCGGTATCATTTCTATGTTGAACAAGTACGCGTATGGCATGTCGTCATCTACTCCTATAGGGTCTTCTCCATTCGTCAATCGCGAAAGATGATCAGCTCTAAGATGTGTTTTTCCTTTCTTTACTACTACCGTGAAGTCGAATTCCAGTAAGATAATGAACCATCTCACTATTCTCCCGGTATTGCATGGTTTATTCACTAGGTAGAGCAAGGCTTGGTGATCCGTAAAAAACACAAACTTGTTGGCTAGAAGATAATGCCAAAATTTCTTCACAGCATATATCATTCCTAATCCTTCTCGCTCTGTTGTGGTGTAATTCTTCTCTGCATTGTTGAGCTGTCGACTGGCGTAACAGATAGGAAAATCCATGTTTCCTTCTTCCGGCTGAGCCAGAATGCATCCTATTGCATATGCCGAAGCATCTATATGCACATGGAATATCTTCTCCCAATCTGGTGATTTCAAAACTGGAGCAGTAATGAGTGCCTCTTTCAATTTCTTGAATGATTCCTCACACTCCTCTGTCCATTCAAAGTTCACTATTACCCTATAAAGTGGTTGGCCTATTATAGCGTACATGTAAATGAATCGTCTATAATATCCGCAATGTCCCATAAAGCTCTGTACTTGTTTCGCATTGGTTGGTCTAGGCATATCCACTATAAATTTTATCTTCTCTAAATCCGTGGATATTCCGTTTTGTGAGACAATATGTCCTAGAATTCTGCCCTGTCGTACCATAAACACACATTTCTCAGGATTGAGACAAATGCGATATGTCCTACATTTCTCAAATACTTTTCTTAGGTGTTCTAGATGCTCATCTCTCAGAAGAGAATGTACACATAAGTCATCCATGTATATTTCTAGAAACAACCTTAAGTATTCTTTGAAAGCATGCGTCATCAGCCTCTGGAAGGTTGCGGGAGCATTGGTTAGACCAAAAGGCATAACCCGATAAGCATAAATTCCCCACTCCGTTGCAAAAGCTGTTTTATGTTGATCTTCCAGTGCTATGGCTAGCTGGTTATATCCTGAAAAACCATCAAGAAAAGAGTATGTTGTTTTCCCTGATACACGCTCTAGAACATGATCAGTTATTGGCAGGGGATAATTGTCCCTGATTGTTGCAGCATTCACTTTCTTTAAGTTGACACACACTCGGAGTTTCCGTTCTTCTTGGGTACTACCACAATCGGAGATACCCAATCGGTGTGTTCAATCTCGTATATGAATTCAGCTTCCATTAGCTTATCTATCTCTTCTTTGATTCGCTTAGCAAATGTATCATTATATGTGTATGGTCTCTGTCTGCTAGGCTTTGCGTCTTGTTTCAGTGGGATTGTGTGTTGGCATATCGATGGGTCAACTCCCTTTAAGTCCTTATAAGACCATGCAAACACATCCCTATACTCTCTGAGAAGACTCAAAAGTCTCTCTTCCTCGCCTGGAGACAAATCTGTGGCTATGTACACCGGTCTAGGTGTCTCACCTGGAGCTGCTAAATCAACCTTTTTTGCATCCTCCGGTCCGTCATAAGATTCGTTCTCCCTTCTCTCTCGAATAGGTTGGGTTAATACCACCTTCCTATCCTCTATTGTGAATTTCCTATAGTAAGAGGGAACATCCATGTTTTCCTTGATTTTGGCGTTTTCGTCCTCTCCACTGTCAATTTCTGTCGTCCAAACTTCTTTCAGAGTTTTCTTGAGCTCTCTGTACTTGTTTCTACGTTCTAACTTGGACTCCGTGTGTTCTCTGTTGCGCTTGTTCTTTTCTGATTTTTCTGTTTCTGTTTTCGTTCCATTCCTTTGAACTTGATTTCTTGAGCCTTTTTTGTCTTTTCGTAAGCTCTTTTGATCATTGCCTCTCATTCTTCCAGAAATCTTGTCCTTAACACAATCTTCCGCCTTTACTAGCATTAGGAATTGATTTTTTCCTCTTATTCTAGGCATCGGATTGGTTCTAACCCCCTTTGTTTTTCTCTTTGCTCTATAGCGTTTCTGGCGTGGTTTAGTTTGGTTCGGAAAATCATAAAATCTGACATTCGTTATAGTTTCTTCGTTTCCGCTTGAACTGTCCGTTGACTCGTTGTCTGCTTCATTTCCCCACTCTGGATGATTGGGAATGTCGTGAAACACCTCTTCTTCATCTTCCTTTTCCAGTGTATCGTTCTTTTCAGTTTCTTTTTCGAGTACAGTTCTCAACATGAAGTACGGAACCACGTCGTACCCGTCCTTGTCGCAAAATTTTGTTGTGGGACCATCCGGAATTGCACAAACATCTAGGGTTACTAGAATCTGTGTCCATTCTAATGGATCAAGCGTGTCCTCTGGAAAGGGTTCTCCTACATAAGCTTCGTCTTCGATAGCCCTTTCTAAAACACATTCTTCTCGCCTCAGACTTCCACATTTCGAGGCTCCACACATCCATAACTCCTTGGGCTTACCTAACCAAGCTGGAAATTCGGATCCCGCCAAAGTAGCTGAATCAAACTCCTCTACCGGTGTTCGGTTCACATCTTTGTAGCTATGGTCTCTCAGGTTCACACGTGTAGTGGTTTCTATATTTCTCAGGTATATGTGATCGTAACCCCAATCTTGGACCATTTTCAATTGTCTCATGAATGGTCTTCCCAATATGATATCATAGTTATTCTCCTTGCCAAAATCGACAATAGCAAAAGTATGTTCGTATTCAATGCCGCAAGAAGTCACTACGACTTTCTCTAATAACCCCATAGGTTTCTCCATGTGTCCATCTGCTAATTGGAGTTTCAACCTAGTCTTTCTTATTGCTGGTTTCCCCCATTTTTTCCAGACTTCTTTTGTAGCAATGGCTACCCCAACTCCACTGTCTAGTATTGCCATCGTGTTCACTCCTTGGAATTCAACTGGTACGGTTGTATTCCCCTCTTCACCTTCGCAATACTCTCCGACCTTGTTTAAGGGTACAGGCTTAGCGTTCTTTTGTGGTTTGCTCACCTCTTGTATACCCTCTTGCAGTCTCGATGTTGGGTCCTTTATCCCAAATTTCTCCAAGCATTTTCCTACAGTGGTCCACATATGTGGTCTTAGCCTCAAAAGCTCAGCTAGAGTGATAGTGCATGTCACTGGTGTTGACAAGATCTCTATCAATCCTTGCGAGTCCATGACTTTTTTTGATGAGATTCTTCGTGAGGGAAGTGCTCTAGTCTCGGATTTTGCTTCATACTCTCCTAAGTATGAAGGTAAGGTATTCAGTGAGTGAGGTTTGCTTTCCATTGTTCTAACAGAGCCCCCATCTCCACAGTAAGATTGCAGGTCCAAGTCCACTTGAGATCCTGCCTCAAATTCCACTATGGGAGGATTCCTGATGTCCTTTTCCCAATTTGTCTGATTAGCTTGGCAACTTAGCTCGTTTGCAAAGTTTGCCTCTCTCACTTGTTTCCAAAATTCATTGTAATCCTCATCTCTTCCGTAAGACCTCTGTATGAATGGATGAAAACTCTCTATCTCCTAATCGGTTGTGTTCAATACTATGCGGTCATCCTTGTGTGTATTTTCAGGCTTTTGTGCACTGGGAGTCTTTTCAGCTATCCGTGAAACGACAGTCTCTTGCTGAATTGGGTTTTCCGTTCCACAATTCATTGTTTCTTTTGGTGGTTCTAATAAGGCTTGTGCAGTCTCCATCATTCTCTGGCACATTTCAAGTCTCTGCTTTTCCAATTCCGCGTTTGGGTATGTCATCCACCTCTGTTCTTGTGTTTGGTTGTTCTTTAACCTAGCTTCGTAAGCTCTCATCAGTGCGTCCAATGGTTCGTGTACTTTGTCGACTAGCACTGATCCCCCTAAGCTTAAGCTCGTTGTTTCTTTGATACTCTTTTGTTTCGTTCTTTCAGGGCTCATCTCTCGTTTCCCGTTTTGACTCTCAAGTTTTTCTAATATATCTTTAGTTCGCTTTAGTTCCTCAGCTAGAATAGCGTCTTCACGTTCTTTTCTCAACTTCATGCGTGCTTTTCTAGCTTTCCATGTGTTTCTCTGACTCCGCGGTCCTTGACTAACCACTTCAGTCGCTAACTTTCCATTCTCAAGTTCTCTAGTGGTTTTCTTAGCTTGAGCTCTAGTAACAACTTGCGTTGGTATCAAAGTTTCATTTTCAGACCCACTGCTGGTAGGAATAGTTTCTAGCATATTCAATGTCGTCTTTTGCACTTTGTTTGGATTCTTTGAACAATCCTCAATGAAGTGAGTAACCCCACACTCAGTGCAATAAGCGTTAATTCTAATGATTTCCGTATGTGGACAAACATTCATCAGATGGTCACCTCCACACTTGTAACAGGGTCCTAGTGCTGGTCTTGGTCCCATTTGATTCGTCCTTTGTGGATAGGATGGTCTTTGTCCTGTTAACCCCCCATGAGCTATGAACATCAATGTTCTTGCGTCCAAATTGTATCTCTCTTCATTAGAAGCACTTGTAATTGTTGGTATTCCAACATTCCCAATCATGCCCCATGGTTCTGGTTGTTTGGGTTCTTCTGGTGGGTAATACACAGTTGGAGACATGTGTGCACTAGATTCTTCATAATAGGCTTGAACATGCACTAAGGCTTGTTCTTCCTGATTCTCTAAGGTTGGTGCATATCTAATGCCCACTGGTCCTTCTCCTGGTAAAGGTGGTTGTTGTCCCAATACTGGTTGTGGCCTTTCTATCCCCATAGGTCCTCGTACATTTCTCGTTGGGTATCGAGGTACTGGATGTACTTGAGGTGGTGCTAATTTAGCAGGAGGTGCATACTGACGCTCCCTTATATACCCTTTGTTGTAATAGCACTCCTCTGTTGGATGGTTTGTCCATTTTTGTTCAATAGCACACCATTTCAGTGGTTTTGGCAATGATTTTTGGTATGGTTCCATCCTTTTTAGAGCCTCTTCTATCATTTGCTCTACATTTGGCATGGTTGTTGTTTGAACATTCTTTTTAGTGGTAGTCTCGCTCACTACGGAGGAAGAGCTACTGGATGCAAAATCTGTATCCGCTGACACCTCTCCATAAACCGTACAGTTATCCACTAAGTACAATGCCTCTCTCGTTACTTGCTCGAAACTTGTACAAGCTTTCAAGTGCAAGTCCTTCTTGAGAGTGTCGTTTCTCAGTCCCTCAATAAAGAGAACGGATAGTCTGTCATCTTGTGGTCGTTCACGTACTGGACATCTCTCAATGTATTGTTTGAAGCGAAGTGAAGCTTCCTTCACTTTTTCGTGTTCTCTCTGTTTAAAAGCATATATTTGTGAGACCGTATTGTGCTTAATCCCTCGTTTTGAGAATTCCTCAGCAAACTCTCTTAGCAAATGGTCAATGTCATGGAATCCCCCTATGTTCAGTGGTTGAAACCATGTCAATGCCGTACCTTCTAGAGTAAGACCAAATCCCTCGTATTGTGTATGGAAATCTGTTATCTGCTCAGCTCTTAAGACTTGCTTAAAGAGTGACACATGTGCATACGGATCTCCTGAACCACCATACTTCTTTGGCATACCTTCGCTACTTGAGATGGTCTCATACGTCTATGGTCTGCTACCAATCTCATTGCTCCTGTGTCCCGGCTAAAGATTTCTCTAGCATCATGGACTTCATGGGTTACCCTTGTCGGTTCCCCTGCCCTGAATCTACTACTAGGAGGTAAATGTGATGGTTCCGCTTCGAACCTTGGACCTGGAGTGGTATATGTGGGGATTGGAACTGCACTACCTCGATTCGTATCCATTGACTCTCTGGAATGTAATGATCCCATTGGTCCGGGCTTCGAGTACTGAGGTTGACTGAAAGAGTCAGCAGCCTGAGTTCTTTGTCCTCCTGTTGTCATTGGGTTTTGCACTCCATTTGTTGGTGCTGGTCTTTGTGAGCTAGAAGTAACATAATACTGATGTAGTGGTCCCCCAAAGTATGTATATCCTTCTAATTCTTTCTTGCCCATTGTTGAGTATTGCCTCCCATACTTGTCGTAAGCAGCAATTTTCACTTCCGATCCCTCTGTGTAGGTAAAGACATAAAGTCTTTTTTGGTCTGTCAACTCTCCGGTGTAGGGTTCTTCACATCTATAATAGAGATCTTGCTCCCCATTATTATATTTGTATAGCCCCACATAGATGTTATCAGTGTTGATCCTTGTAGTTTCATTCTCTCTTCTTAACCTCGCATCAGGGAAGTTCATTATTGGTGCCTTCTCCTCAAGTTCTTCATCTACTTTGGCTTTGGTGCCCATCAATCCCCACTTGTCCACAATGTTAGGGTTTAGGACTACCAAGTACATGGTACCCTCGTCATCTAGATATCTATCTCCGCTATAGCTCACAGGCACTAAGTCCTTGAACTCATTAGGTCTCTTCTATCTTTACACAATAGCGGTCCATTCCATCTTTGTAGATCTTGACACCTTGCTCATTGTCGTACTGGTTAGCAAATTCTTCTTCTATCAACAACTACTCAACACCAACAAAACAACAAACAAATCTAAGCTAAACTAAAAATACTCTCAACACGGAAGACCCAGGAATACCCCACTTCCTAGTATCTCTCGAGATCTTCGGAGTCCACCACTCCTAGATCTTTTCTAACTAAAGTATACAAAGTAGTTTATACGACTCACCTCGTAGGATTAGTCTAAGGTCACCTACTTAGGGCTCTCGTCCCCAGCAGCGGCGCCAAATGTTAAGGCGGTTACGCCGCTAGCGGAAGCTAAATAGCGAGAACTCAACCAACAACAGAATTTGTCAAACGAGGACGGAGCTTGACCCGCAGGCGCATGGAAACAACTAGGTGGGTGTCAAATCACCTACTCGACCTTCTAATGACAATCACTACTAAGGAAATCAAATCTAAGTTCTAAAATACGCAAGTGACTGAAATTCGTACTACGAACGAATGCTATACGAAACAGGATCTAGAATCATTGAATCGATCTCAAACTCAAGGGGAAGTCTATACACTAGGTAAGAACAACACCCCAAAGACTTGAACTGCAAAATCAACCTATAATCACTCCGTGCGGTAAACGCGTATGAAGACAGGCCAAAAAATACAGGTGACCGAAACTTGACCCCGATGGTACTAATGCGTAGCTCTACTCGTTGTGGTTCTATAGATATGCTGCACGCTCCATTCCGACACACGAGTTGGAAGAAAACTCACGCCTAAGCTCGTAGGAACTTACCACACATAGAAGCCGATAGCGCGCACTCTTGGTATCTGTGCGTAGCTCTCGCCGTTGCTAACACAATGACGGTGTCGCTTCTCCAATGGCGGCTCCGTAGCTCGCGTAGCAAGTAGATAAGACTCTCTCTCTCTCTCTCTCTCTCTCTCACTCTCTCTCAGACACAGTCACGGCGCTCAAAAACTCACTTTGATTAATAATCTGAATCCCCCCTGAGGTTACAAAAACTTTGGCTTATATACCTCAGCCTTGGAGGTGAGAACATCTCTAACTAATTACATCAGCAAGTGAAATTACTTCGGAATTACAAGCTGGAAACTCAATTGAGTCCCGTTACTTAATGAATGGCTCAAATCAAAATTAATGTCGGAAAGACATTTATTACAATCAATGGTTACAAAAATGATGAGTGTGAGCAAAAATGTGGGTGTGATCCTCTACTGGCTCAACACCATGTCCCACCAGTCCCAGGTCCTGGAGGTGGAGATAGTGGTGGGGCATCATCATCATCCTTTGTATGCCCAGCTTCTTGATCATCCTCCTCCTGATCAGCTTCATCTTCTTCGTCTTCTTCTTCCTCTTCCGGAGATGTCTACTGCTCAATATAATCCATTATAGCTTGGTTCATCAGAGCATTATTGTACTCACTCACCTTGTCCTGCAAATCACTCTGCATACTTGCCATCAAGGACTTTAAATTCTCTAAATTGAAAACAGCATTGCCTGATGGGTTTAAAATTTTAGACAAGCTATTGTAGATGTATCTTTCAGTCAGAGAAGCCTTCAAAGCTGTATGGTGCAGTAGCAGTTTTTTGAATTCCGCCCACTTCATCTTGAGCATTGTTTCAGCCCCCTCAGCAACTCTCAATGCTTCATTCCGTTGATTCTTGATAATCATTATTTCACATTCAGCCTTTGCTAGCTTCTTGTTCAACAACTCCTTAGTCGTTTCTGAGTGAGCTTCCAGTACCCTGAGTTGTATGTTTTGCTCTTCCTGGGCTTTCTGGAGCTTTTCAATTTGAAGTTGTGCTTATGTCAAGTCAGCTTTGAGCTTTTTGACTTCCGCTTCTGATCCAGCAACCTCCATCAGTTGTCCCATACAACTGACAATGGTATTCCAAGAAGAGTGTATAAGGATTGAACATCAGTCTTTCACTGTAGTTGGATCAAAATCAGTAGGCTCATATATTGCCACTGGAGCCACGTAAGGTAGAGTTCCATAATCAGCTTTGCTGAGCAGAAGATGCCCTTTCAATAACTGAGTCTGCATTTGCTGCAACCTATCCTGTTTGACCAATTGCAAAAGGTTTCCAGTATCTGTAGGAACTCCACCAGGCAAATCGAGAACGCTAGACCTTTCCCTTTGTCCAATTGACTCTTGCCTTTGTCCCCTGACTGGTCTGCTATCTTCTCAACAATGGCTGGCTTGCCATGATCTTTCCCAGACCCAGTAGCAAACAACTGTATTTTTTACAACTGACTGGTCAAGCACAATCTTTTGAGCAGATTGCTTCTCAGTCTGAGTCACTACAGCTTTCTCAGTGGTTACTGCCGTGACCTCGCTTTCTATCTGCTTCAAAAATTCACTGCTTTTTGTCAGTGTAATTTTTTGCTTCTTTGAACTGCCAGCCTCTTCTGCAGTTGCTTTCCTTTTCAGGTTGGTGGAAATGGTTTGACTGTCTGTTTCCTCGTCATCTGAGGACAATTCAATGTTCTTTGGTTCAGGAATTGGCTTCTCACTCCAAGCCTTCTTTACCTACTCATTAACATCTGCAGCAGTAGCCCAATACAGGAATTGCCAAACATACCAGGCTTTGAAAACATTTTGAGATTTTAGCTTGGCAGTTTGCTGGAGTACATTGTGCGAGAGGATTTGGCAAAGGTTGATATGAACCTGTGGATCCAGTATCTTGGCCAACAGCATCGCAAACAATTTTTCGGATACATACGTTGGGTTGTTCTTAAGGCTTACTGCTTCGGCTACAAACCTGTAATCAGTGGAGGCTTCCAATCCTGCTATACTGGAACTCCTTGAGCACTTGCCTTGCGCTCCCGTCTAGCCGTTTCATCTTCCTTCAAAGCGATACTTATTTGCTGAGCATTTGCCACAGAAGGTTTGGGCTCATTGGGCATCCGGAATGCAAATGCTATGGCTTCTGGTGTCACTGACACCTTCCTACTATTTACCATGGCACTGCCATTTTCAGCATCAAAGGAATCAAGAACTTGCTTGATGAAATCTGCATCAAAAGCAATCCTTGTAGCTTGCAACACAACTCGAAGATCCCAGAGTTGTAGCAGAGTCATTGCTTGATCAGTAAATACATAACGCTGAATTTTATTGTACGGGATAACAAGAAGGCTTGCCTTTGCCTCAACAACTATGGCGTGGGTTTCCTCAAGAGACTCCTGGATCTTCTCTGAGCGTTTCTTTCTACCCATACACTGTGAGGTCGATAACGATGAAACAAGCGAAGGAGAAGATGACTTACTTGTTGTGGCGAAGCCATTTTCTGGTGTTGCTGGCAAGACTATCTAACAGTCAATTGTCTCGTCAAAGGTCGAAGTTTGCGGCTGCAGCGAAGAAACCTCGGAGCTTGGCGATGGCGAATGGTTAACAGGAGGGAAGCGTCGCGCAGGGGATTTATGAGGAAAAATGCTAACTCTCCTGACTGTTATACGCGTTCACGCCATAAAAGCTCCACCACTCGCCGCTCCTAGACTTTTGTGCATTGTTGCTATCATGGCAGACATGCATTGGACAAGACTGCAACCCTTTTTTGAAATGATTAGCACTGGCGTGCCATTTGACCGTTGGGCGCTTAAAAGTTGGAAAGTGTATCCATATTGATACTGGACTGATTTCCAGTCTGGCTTGACCATACTGGTACCGATTCTAAGGTCAGCCTGATCTGGTCCTTCTGAAACTGGTTCTGAAGCTAGAACTGGTTGCACATGAAAAAGTCCAAAAATGTCTGATTCCGGTATCTCTTGATCAGCAGCCTCCAGTTCCTTAGTACCTTGTTCTGGCTCAGTTTCTCTAGTCTCTGAATAATAAAGCTTGATCTTTGCTCCATTATATACTCCTGGTAACATTAGTCCAGATAAATCTTTCAGTCTGACTGTGCCATCGCAGAAGACCCAATCCACCTCAAAAGGTCCTGCCCAGGCAATCTTCAAGTTCGGTTTCTTTGGACTCAGTCTAGACTGATATAGAAGCACTAAGTCTCCTTTCTGGAATTCTTGAACTTTAATTTGGCGATCATGCCAGTGCTTCCTTCGTTGTTGAACAATTTCTTGTTCCAATATAGCCCTTTTCCTGAGTTCATCTAATTGCATCAGTTCATCCAGCCTCTTCTTAAGATTATGGTTGAAGTCTAATCCATACTTCACAGCCATTCTCAGATTGGGGATTACAACCTCCATAGGAACTACAGCTTCAGTACCATACACCATTCTGAATGGTGTCATTCCAGTAGTTACCTTATAAGCTGTCCTATAAGCCCATAGAGCAGTCTGAAGTTTCAAATCCCACTGGTCTGGTTTCTTTTGCACCACCTTAGTGAGAATAGTCTTTATTGTCTTATTGCTACTTTCAGCCTGTCCATTGCATCTGGGATAGTAAGGAGTAGATTTCCAATGCTTGACTGAAAGCATATCCAATAGGATTTCCATAGTGTCATTGATAAAATGTGTTCCTTGATTGTTCACAATCTCTACTGGACATCCATATCGGCAGACAATATTCTCAAACAGAAACCTTGCAGTTGACTTGGCTGTGTTGTCAGGAAGAGCCTTAGCTTCAACCCACTTGGTAACATAAGTAGCCATTACTATGTACTTGTTCTTCCTGGGAGTCACCTTCTTAAAAGGTCCCATAAAATCCAGTCTCCATTTCATGAATACTCCCAGTGGTTGTATTGGCATCAAGGGAGTCATATATGCAGCTGTTGGTCGACCCATTCTTTGGCATATGTCACAAGTTTTACAAAAACTTCTGACATCAGCAATCAATGTTTGCCACCACAGACCAGCTTGCAGAATCTTCTTGTAGGTTACTTCGTTGGAAAAGTGTCCACTAGACTCACCATTATGCGGTTCTGAAATTACTTGTATTCTTCCTTCCATAGGAACACATCGTCGAAGTACAACATCTACACCCAGTCGATAAAGTAATCCTCCTATGATGGTAAATTTCAGGCTTTTTATGATCAGAGCTTTCTTCTGATTCTGCTTCCAATCCTCTGGAAAGGCACCTTGGGAAAGGAATTGATAAATATCATACCATTCAGGATCCACTGATTCTTCTACCTTTAACTGAAATACATCAGCATCCACTGGCTCATCTCTCAAGGGTGATTCTGAATATCCTTCCGTACTTCTTGAAAGAAAATCAGCTCCACAATGGTTTCTACCCGATTTATGGAAAATTCTAAATTCAAATTCCATAAGGAACATCATTCATCTCATCAGCCTGCCTTGAATAATGACTTTGTCAATCGGAAAAAGAAGAGCTTGATGGTCTACATAAAAATGAAATAACTTTTCCAACACGTAATGCCTGAACTTTGTGGCGCTAAAAACCATTCCGAGGGCTTATCTCTCAGTAGTCGTATAGCCTTGTTCAGCCGGATAGTCTGTTCTTCCATCTGGCTGAGCTAATATTGCCCCCATTGCCAATCCTGAAGCATCTACATATACATGGAAAATAATATCCCAATTTGGCTGCCTAAGGACTGGTTTACTGGTAATGGCTTTTTTCAAATTTTGGAAACTCTCCTCACACTCAGCAATCCAGTTGAACTTACTGGTCTTCTTGGTAAGCTCATAGAGTGGTACTGCTTGAGAAGCAAACTTGTGTACAAATCTTCTATAGAAATTCACATAACCCAAGAAAGAACTCAACTCTGAAGCAGTTCTGGGTGCTTTAGCTTGCTGGACACACTGTATTTTGTCATTGGCCATCTCTATTCCATTGTGGGAAACCACATGTCCCAGTAGCTGTCCCTTCCATACTAGAAAAATAGATTTGAATGGATTCAAACAAATCCTCTTCTCCTGACAACGTTTAAAAACCATCTCTAGGAATAGAAGGTGTTGTTCCTCATCTGAATAGACAGTGAAGTCATCCATAAAAATGGCGAGGAACCGATGAAGAAATTCATTAAACATCTCCATCATACACCATTGAAAAGTAGTTGGTGCATTGCACAGGCCAAAAGGCATCACCAAATACATGAAAGCTCCCCACTCAGTGATGAAAGTGGTCTTAGCTCTATCTTCAGGAGCGATCTGTAACTGGTTATAGCCGCTATAACCATCCATGAAGCTATACATCTCATATCCTGCGATCTCATCAAGAAACATATCAGTAAAAGGTAAGGGACATGGATCCTTAATAGTCTGGGCATTTAGTTTCCTATACTCGACACAAACTCTCAATTTCCCATTCTTTTTGGGAACGACAACTATGGGAAATAACCAATCACTGCTTGCCACTTCCGTAATGAACCCAGCCTTGAGAAGATTATCAATCTCCTCCTTGACTTTCTTTGCATAGTTGGGGTTCATCCGGTATCTTTGCAATCTTACTAGCCTAGCGTCCGGTTTCAGTGGTATTCGGTGCTGACAGACTTCAGGATCTACTCCTTTCAAATCTGTATGTTCCCAGGCAAACACATATTTATAGTTCTGGAACATTTTCCGTGCCTTTTCCTTCATTGCCGAGTTGAGGTACTTGTTAACCTTGATCATTCTGGGATTTTTCTCTGATCCCAGGTTCCACTCGTCTACTTCCTGATCATCTGGGAGCAACCAGTTTGGTCCGCCTCCTTTTCGTTTGGTCAATTCTTCAGCGTAGTCCCAAGATGGTCCATTCATTTCTGAATCATTATTCTGATCCAGTGGGTACTCTTCAAAACATACTGGTTCCTCTACTATACCAGTATCAGCTGGTTCCTCCATCCTTCCAGTTAGCTGAACTATTCTTTCCCTTGCATTGACTTCGATAAACTGATCAGGGAATTGTCTCTTCTGCTTGTCAACCTGCTCTTTGTTCAGCAAGACTGCATTCAAGTCGATTTCTGCCAAAGGAAATATGTTCATAGCCGCTAGCATTCGCTCGATTTTCTTGGCTCTGTACTTCTAACACAACTCCTTCGGCCTCAGTTCCTTTTTCCAGCTCCCGGTATTGTTGGTCTGGATTTGGATTCTACCACTGGCCCCTTCTATGATCAGAGTTTGGTTTGCATAGTCATGATCAGCATGTGTTGTTCTTAACCATGGGCGCCCTAGTAGCATTCCATATGCTCCTTGCACATCTAGGACTAGGAAACTGGTTTTGAATTTCTCCCTCCCAACTCTTATCTGCATGTTTTCAATCATACCCGTCGCCTGTACGACTCTATGATCTGCCATTATTACTTTGAATGGTGTTGGTTTCATATTAGTGATACCCATTCTTTGCTGAAGATGGGCTCCCATTATGTTGACTCCTGCCCCTCCATCTAGGATAACGCTTGATAGAGGTTCCCACTACTTCCTGACCTTGTAGTCTAACTGAACAAGTGGAACTTCATCATCCTGGACAGCCGTCAGGTCCACTGTTCTGGCCTCTGCCTCAGTCTTCCTGCGCTGTTTGATAAAGTTGGCCACCTCAGGCAAGGTCTTTCTTATATCCTCCAGCTCTATAGTCAGCTTTTGGATTCTATCACAAATTTTCACATGAATTTCTTCTCTCTCTTGGTCAGATTGATTGTCAGAGCTCGAAGAACTGGTATCTTCACACTGCCATTCGTTTACAGTGCTTCTACTCTTTCCATCCACTCCCATTTCATCAGCTAGTCCTTGTACCACAGCTAGCATGGTCTCTGTCATGGCCGGTACTGACTGATCTTTATCAGTCGATTGGGCTAGTATCCTTTGAATGACTCTAGCTTCGGAACTTTCTGGCTGCTCTGGCAGCTTCTTAGCTAAATCCTCCGTGATTTTAGCTGCTAGTTCCCGCTGCTCTTGCCACTCATCTACCACCTTTTCTTTACCTTTAGCCTTCCAAACTTCCCTTTGTTGAGCCCACTTGCTGCTGGTATGATTGACTGGTACTTTTGAAATGTCTGGGATTTCTTCAATGACTACTCCCTTGCTCCTGGTAACCACCCTGACTGGCTTTGGTGCCTTAGCCTCAGTAGTAGTCGTTATAGGTGCATCTGGACATTGGGCTGCAAAATGACCATACTTCCCACAAGTATAGCAATTCATGCTCCTATTCTGGAAATTGCCTCTTCCTCTTCCTCTGCCCGTTCCTGGTTGGTATCTGCCATGTCCTTGACCAATACCACTGGTACCTGGTCTCTCCTCTTCAGCTACTTTGACTCATTCTACCTTCACTGGTTCAGTGTAGGCAACCACCGACAGATCCTTTCCTTTCTTAAAAGGTGAATTCCAATGCCACAATTATTCCATAGGTGACCAAAGGCCTTGCAATAGGTACATTGTGGACATTCAGTGGAGATATGGTCCATGGATTTGCATCTTGAACACCAAGTCTCCATCTTTCGGACTGGTTGTCTTGTGTGGCTAATTTCTGCAATTTGCCTAGCCATCTCTTCAATTTTCTTGGTCCATGATCCCTTCTTTGATTTCTCCTTTGCTCGTTCATTGGAGCTGCTCTCGGAACTACTGGACATTTCACTGGAATCAGAAGTTTCAGTAGCAGAGCTACTGCTACTGGTCCTTCGCTTCTTGTGGCTCTTCTCCTTCTTAGCCTGCTGTTCCAGCTTTAATGCCCTTTGGACCAGATCATTGAATTTTTTTGTAGGGGCTGGTACTTCTTGTTCCCTAAGCTTCTTGCTTCTGAACCCATTCAGGAACCATGCCCTCAATCTCTTCTCAGATGGTGGTTCTTGCAACTGTCTGGTTAGCTCTTTTATCTTTTCCACATAGCTGCAGACTGACAAATTCCTCTGTTTGATCTTATCTAATTCACAGAGAATATCTTCGTCCCCTCTATTGTCGGAATATTCCAACTTGAATGCCTTAAGCAATTTGTTATATGATCTCAGCTGGCATGTAGGGTAATGGTAATACCATTTCCTCGCTGCCTCCTTCAAGGTTTGTGGAAAATATTCCCCCCAATCATCCTCATCAATGTTTTTTAGTTCAGCATACTACTCGAAAGCTTGTATGTGAACATCTGGATCATCCTTTTCCCCCCCTTTGAATATTGGAAAGGAAATCTTCAGAGAAGTTGTGTAATCATTTTGATTACTATTGATCCTGGCACTTCTCTTCTTGGCTTCAGAATGACACTTGGGAGCCTTCTTGCAATTGTCAGTGTCAGCATCCCAATCAATCTCTGTCTCTGTCTCAGTGTTAGTGTCTTCTCTGGTTTGTTTGCTAGAAGTACGGTGACTTCCCTTACTGCCCTTGGTATCCTCATCTCTCTGGCGAGACTGAGAATTCTTGGAACTCTTTGCCTTCTGTGCTTCCCGTTCTGCCCGTCGACGTCAAGAATGACTAGAGTGCTGTGAGTCTTGCGCCTCATCAGCCTGATTATGCTCCTCCTGAGCCTCAGTGCTAGTCGTCTTTTCTTGCTTTGGGCCAGACTCTCTTCCTGACTCCTCAGGAATGGGGTCCACACGAATGGTAGATTTCCGGCCACGATTGGATTTTGGTGCCATTGCTGAAAACTTCAACTAGGAGAAGAGTCTTCAAGTCAACGAGCTTCAACTCGAGCCACCGTGATCGCCAAAATGGAATTCGAGCTGATCTCTTGAGACAGCTAATTCCAGTGTTGGAAGATTTCAGCTACTAGTGTGGGAAGATTTCAGACAGTAGACCGGACAGGAATCAGAGACTAGACTGAAATGTGGATACTGAAATAAGAATCAGACTTATATACTGGAAGTAAGGTTTAGAGTCAGATTCAGATTCAGAAGACTGGACAAGAAGTAAGTATAACTGAAATGTATGCCATGATTGGAATTACAGATCAAGATTACAGTGAATATGATTACAGAGAGAAAGTACAGTCGACAATATTGCCAATGATTCTCAAGTACAATTATAGCCAAAGCGCTAACCCAAGTGATAACAATTGCCAACCCGATTACAATGTAATGGGCCCTATTTATACACTTCGGGTTTACTGAAGTAATTACCATAGTAATTACTAAGTAGTTCGCTGCCCATCTTCTAAGAAGACGTTCCCACATAGTGACTTTCCAGCCGTCTACACCTGGCCTATATCTTCCCCAGATTTTCGTGACATAGGGCTGATTTTCCTCACCTTTGATACCGATATAATCTGCATACCACCTGTGGGTTGAACCTCTTGTCATTCCGGCGTCATATGACCATTTGATGCAATTTTGACGAAATGAAGTCATGATCATTAAGGCTGAAATTCGACATCTTCAGACTAGCTTCATATCTTCCATGCTTGATAACCTTATCATGATACTTCGGTGTTTGCTTCCAGAACTTGATTCCGACACTTGTGAGCGAGATTTTTTTAATTTTTGATGTTTTATTAACAAAAATCAAACAAAATAAATTGAAAATACTTATTAACTGGCAAAAATTAGCCAAAATTATTATACTCACCCCTAAGCATATATTTTCTCTAGAAGCATCCCAATGCTCCGGATTTTGTCATTACAGCTCATTATTATGCTGGTCAGATGATACAAAAACGCTAAAATTGCCAGGTTTTGATCATTTTGATCGAATATGTTCGAAATTGAACTCTAAATAATGAAAAAACACACACATTATGTACATATATACACGTTGGACCCCTTAATGGCCCTGACTGTTGTTAGATTCATCAATTACTCCCCCCTTCCTTGTCTGAGTCGCCCCGGACGAAGGTTGAGTGCATGTGCATGGGTGTTGGAATCTGTGTCTAAGCACGGCCTTGTAATGTGGCCCTATTCTGATGTTTCAGACAATGCATTGGGTAACAAGGTGTTGTGCAAGATGCGGGGCTTGAATGTAGTTTTCACTGGCTTTTGATGGCGAGGGTAGCTGTTTATGGAACAGAAGAGCTTGCAGTCGAATTGCTCTTTCCTTGATTGTGGGTGTTGTGATGGCAACTATTTTTGGAACCCATTTGTATGCAGTTTGTTGCATATTTACAGATTCTCCTTTGGTTTTCACAGGTTTCCATTGCCATGGTGGTTCAGGCTTCTTGTTTTGAGTTTTGGGTTTCCTTTCGAGCTCTGTCGCCGAATCGTTAGTTTTCTCCAGTTTTGGTTGCCATTTCCACTCCGGAGTAACTTCTGAAGGTCTTTGAGATGATGCTGCTTTCGTCTGGAGTTTATCCTTAGGTAGCTATATCTTGCTCGGTTTGTTGGTCAGCAATCTTTTCTTTATCCATACTTTTCGAATAACCTTTTGTGGTGTTGGTTGATTAGCCGGTTGCTTTTTGTCGATGGGGATACTCGGCCACGAGTGATCCATTTTGGTGAATGGAGTCATGTACACGTTAGAGTCGTGTGTGTACCTTAACGCATATTCTGACCATTCAGTGAGTGCATTGTACGTTCTCATCCATGGAACTCCCAAGCATAGTGATTCTCTGATTTCTCCGTCTTTCATTACGAAAAATTGATGAGGACAACTATTTCCATCAAGATTGATTGGTAAGTTTACTATCCCCAATGTTGGCATTGTTGTACCGTTTGCTGCTTGTAGATCACGTGTGGATTGCACGAGGGGTTCATCTGTAAGCATCCTATAAGTGGAGAAGTTGACCACGTTGACTCTTGCTCCTGTGTCAATCAATGCTCGTTGATATTTGCCATGCGGGAGTCTGACATTGATGAGAACATTGCTCATCAGTTTGAATTATAGACAAAGGAATTTGAGCCGTATCTGCTAGTTGAGGAAGTCTTTGTTGTTGTAAGGTTTGTTTTCGTTTTAAAATTCTGACTTTGGCCTCTTCCTGCGCTTGAGCTTTTGTCTCCTTGACTTTGTTCTTGCACTCCTTCGTAGCGTGTATTTTGGCAAGCATCTCTGTGGTTAGTGGTATGTTGTATTTCTTTAGTCTGCAACCACTAATCCAGTTAGGCATTTCCTCTCCCTCTAATGTCACAAGTTTAATGGCACCGCTAGATGATATGTCATGAATCACATAGGGTCCATTGCCTCGCTTTTTGAGTTTCCGGGAATGTTGTTTCAGGGTATACATTAAGACGTAATCCCCAGTAGCAAATTCCTTGCTGATAACATGTTGATCAAAGAATGATTTCATGTTTCGTTTTTTCGCGTAGATTGATGCAACGGCTCTCAATCTAGTTTCATCCAGTTTTTCCAGGACATCTATTTGATTGGATAATTCATGGTCCGTCCATTCTAATTGTTTAGCGACTCGAAGCGTGGGGATAAGGAATTCAAGTGGCAAAATCGCTTGAATTCCATAAACCATGTTGAACGAAGTCATTCCAATTGACGTTTTGTAAGCTACTCTATATGCCCATAAGGCTGAATGCAGCTTTTGATCCCAGTCAGCTCTCGATTCGCCAACAATTTTGGTGAGAATTGTCACCAAAATCTTATTTGTACTTTCGGCTTGGCCGTTCGCTTGTGGGTGATAGGGAGCTGACTTCCTGTGAATTACCATGAATTCATCCAATAGGAATTCGATCAACTCATTGATGAAGTGAGTTGCTCTATCGCTCACTAGCTCAATTGGTAAGCCATATCTGGTGAAAATGTTCTCATACAAAAACTATGCTGTCGTTTTTGCATCATTTTTGGTTGTTGCTTTAGCTTCCACCCATTTTGGTAGATAATCTGTTGCCACAATAATGTATTGAGCGTGTCATAATAATCAATATCTAATTCTCCTAAACGATTTTCTCATATTAAACTGATCATTTAATGTGGGGAAGGCCAGGGGAGAAAAAGCTAGAATATTGGTTAAGCTAGCAGACCGGCCACAGTAGGGATCCAAAGGGGGGGCCATCTGCAAAAGAGCCATGTGCAACAATGGGCTAAAAAGACCCTAAGGTTCAGCCCATTAAGACTTCCGAAATGCTAAGGTTCCAAAATTCAAAGGTTGTGTCCAAAGGTCAACCCTAGGGAAAATTGGATGCTTTGTGTGTGCCCTAAAAGTCTTTGCACATCCCTACATGGGACGGGGCGAGCCCTAAAGGTAGGGGATGAGAGAGAAAGCCACACACACACACACAGGCTCCCTTTACACAAAGGGAATGAGGGACATATGTCAGCTCCCTAGGCCAGATGCCCACAAGGTGTGCCCAATTTCTATTGGATGACCCTTGAAGTGGACCAATGAGAATTAAGCTAGAGTAAATCTAGTTTAATTAATTTAAAAACATTTAATAAAAGAAACCAATGAGAATTAAGTCTCCTAGAAGACTATTGGGCAGTCTCCCAAGGGGTCCAATGAGCATTCAGGAGCCCCATGGCTTGCCTGATTCCTATTGGCCAGGAGGCAAGGGGGTCCAATGAGAGTTTAGTTTAATTATTTAATTACCTAAAGCTCTCACAAAAGGGGAAAGGGGGACACATGTTAGAAGGCTATCACTTATGCTGCTTAATTGTAATTGGATTGACTTGGGGAGGGCCAATGAGGCTTCAGCAAGAGCAATTAGCAAGAGGGCTCGCCCAAGAGAGAGAGGGGGCTGATTTTTGCAAGGCATTATCACACACATACTTACACAAGCTCATGTGTGAAGAAAGAGAAGACTATCTCCTCCCAAGCTTTAATGGAGAACTCATCACCTAATCCAAGCTTGTGAGATAGAAACCTACATCAACACTCTCTTGGCATGTGGATGCAAATCCAACCAAGAGCCAAGCTTCAATGCATGCTCATCTCCTCTACCAAGCTAATTACTAAGCTAAGCTATGCTACATATGAGTGATTATGTGAGGAGATGTACATCTTTCTCGTAAGATACTCCTTCTTCCTCTCAATCTACTCTCATACCCTGCTAGCTCTCACCATCTTCGAAGGTGTGTGAGGTCATGGGTCTGAGAACGGGGATAATTCAAGTGGTGTTTGTTAAGTGTTTTGCTTAGTGCATAAAGTTTCCATCTTCATTGCACTAGCTAGTCTTGAAGGAACACAAAGAATTGTATTGTACAATGGCTCTCTTGATGGGAGAAACCATAATACAAAGCCTTTTGGAGGGGGGACCGGCTCCATGAAAATCCGGTCCTCAACTGTTGTCAATAGCTTAATTGCTCTCTCTTTTGAAAGTATTGTCGATGCTATCTAACTAGGTGTTATGCTTTTTGTTTCTCTCTCCACCCAAGCACTCTTGTAATTCTCATTAGGAATCTATTCTAATGAAATGCCCACTATGTTCATGCTAATTTCCGCTACACATAAGTTATTAGGCCATTAAATGTTACAGAGCGTGCGTTTTATATCCCGAAGGCGCTATCGGTCAAACAAAATCTATTCCCCATTTTGCAAAGGCTCTTGCCCGCATCATTGGCCTTAAGGGCATATCATCTCGTGCTCTAGGAATTTTTGTTTTCTGGCAATCGTCACATCGTTTCACAAACTCTTCAGCGTCCATGAATAGTGTAGGCCACCATATGCCTGCAATAAGAATTGCTTTGGCCGTTTTGTCAGCTGAGAAATGTCCACCAGCTTGTTCGTCGTGTGCTTGCTCTAAAATAGGAATGTATTCCTCTTCAGTCGCACACATTCTCAATTGATTGTCTTTTCCCCTCTTGTAAAGATTATCCTCAATCAGTACATAGTTTTCTGTCTCTTTCCTTATCGTTTTGATACGTGATCTACTCATCCCTTCAGGCAGTATCCTGGTGGTGAGGTATTCAACAATGTAGTTACTCCATCGGGGTGCTACAGATAATCTGAATAGAGTCGCATGCTCTATTGGCTTTTGAAGCGTGCATCTGTGCGCTCCTTGCCGCACTGTCGAAGCAAGGGACTTGCCTAACACTGTGTGCGAGCCACAGACGGCTCCAAGCACACAACTAGCTTAACTAGTAAGCTCAAAAGAGGGCAATGGTGTGTCACTCACCGCTCTATGCTCCTGCCGTGGAGGATTCCTCGCCGCGAAGAAGAAGGAGACACCGCTACGCCGCGCTCAACCGCTTCACCGCCGTCGTGCCTTCGTAATGCTCGATCGCCCACACTCTCTCTCTCTCTCTCTCTCTCTCTCTCTCTCTCTCTCTCACACACACACACACACACACACACACACACACACATACACACACACACAAGGAGGTGAAGAAGAAGAAGATGGAGATGGAGATGGAGATGGAGCAAGAGCACTCTTCTATTGCACAAATGAGAGAATGAGTGAATTTTAGGTTTAGTTGGCTTTTATATGAACTCACCCCATTCACACTTGGGCGCCCATGCTTAGCCAACTAATCCCTTGAATGTCCGAGTTAGAGTGCGCCTCTCATCGGCGATCACTCTTACCCTTTTCCTATTGGACCGACAAGCCCGGTACCTGACTCTACCAAATAAATAATACAATGTCCACCGTAGGTTACAACGTCCGTCTCGTAGGTGATAGGGTGTCCGTGAGCCGTGAGGGTTAACATGCCCCCCTTCCTGATATAGATTCTGTCCTCGGAAGCTATTGAGTTGAAGCTCGTTGGTCGAGGTGGAAGAGCATTTGAGATGAATGTCCTTAGCCTTCTTCAGTCACTGCAAAATCAAACAACATTGCACAGTAATTGCATTCTCATAAGCGATTAAAAAGCATATGCAATTTTAGGCAGACAATTGATTGGTAACAGAATTTTAAACAATTTGTCAGCAATAAGCATTAAATTGCAATGTAATCAAATGCATAAACAGATGTAAAGGTAAAAAAATTAAACAAGTCTGGGGTCGCTAATTTAACGATCGAAAGGCACTAGAGATCGACTATTAATACCATGGGTAAGCTTCTTAATTTTCTCTGGTTAATTAAGTTGTTTAATCGCGAGAGCCAAGTATTTCATGTTCGAGGGCTGACTAGAGGCTATACCTAGAGGACCTTGTAGTTAAGCTACGATAAAAGGAATTTCTCATGAAATCATCGCCTGACTGATTACCTTTGCTTTGACCCCCCAAAGTCTTTTCACAGTGATTCAATTTCGATGTGTGTGCTTATTTTGTATGCCTTAGGTTTTTTGCTTTTCAAGGAAAAGCGCCCACACTGGGAACCTCTAGGGCTCTAGTACCATAGGCGATACATGTGAGTGGAGTACCAATTTAAGCAGGGATTTCTCTTCCAGCTTAAAATTTGACATTGTGGCACTTTGATATTTTTTTTGTGTTGTTTGTTTTCATCATTTTAATTTTGTAGCTTTGGGGGGTCATATAACTCTGATACACCTCCCCAGGCTCATCACACTAGTAAACTCCCTTTATAATACTTAAGCTAAAGGTCGATAGGGTCAAGCCCACTAGAAAGCCCTAGTACATTTCACACAATGCTGCCTAAATCGGATTAAGAACCTAAGTAACCATTGCTTATTAGGAAGGCATTCCCCATGGTATTAAGAGAAGATTTCTAACACCTAGCTTGGTCAAACTAGCTTAGTCGGACTGCTTGATTTTTAAACCTAGACAAGTGATTATGACAAAAAATTACATTGAATTAAATGTTTGATACTAAGAAAATGCGGTGAATATTAGGCTACCAATCACAATTAAAGCAGACAAACATGGATGCAAAATAGATAGGGGCAATGCTAATGGACAAAAAACACATGTTTGTGTTGATGGTCGTGCTTGATCTGAAGTGTGAACGAGAGAAAGGTTCCATGAAGGTCCAAATCCCATCAATAGCAACACGCTCCTGTACACACTAGGAAACAAAAGGAATACCTCCAGGAGGCACATTAGTGGGAAAAGGTACCAACACTTATTGAACACAACAAAAAACATAAGGAACCCTAACCTAATTATTTGCACTCCCCCTAGAGAGTCAAGGGAATAGGATATTGTAGAGGTTGGGGGGAAACCCTAAGACTAAACCCCTATCCTCGTCGTCGAGATAAACAAAGTCATCATCCATGAGACCATATGTGCCATCCGTGTAGTCCTGTAAATTTTCTTCTTCATCATAGGTGCCCATGTTTACTAAGAAGGTCACTAGACGCCTATAGTCATCTTGGTCAAAAGGGTAGGCTTGTGCAATGGGAGAAACGCTCTCTACTAAGTATGGATCAGACGTGGTCAAGAGGCGTATCAGCCATTCTAACTCCTCAAAATTCCTCTCACATGCTAGCGTACCTATCAAATCCCATTCACATGCAAGCACTGGAAAGACCATGTGAAATATTTGTGAAAAGTAACGAGGGTACCTCTCACCCAAGGTAGGAGTGGATGACTCTAGCGTACTAGCCATATCTGTACACGCAAATAGATGATGGTTAGAGTTCAAATATTACAAGGGTCGTGTTCTTGTGCATAATTTGATTTTATGATTTTGTGTTATGGTTCTTGCTCCTTTACTTTTTTATCTTGTTTTTGTGAGTATAAGTCTTTATATATACATTCCCTAAGATTGGAGATTAAGAGGTCAGGGAGAAAGGTTGAGAGGGAAGCAAGTGAATAATGGATGTTCACAAACACTCCCCCTTTCCTTGGGTAGATCATACCGTTTGAAATGATGTCGTCACCCTTTGAAACCAGTTGTTCCAAGTTGTTATAGGTGAATATTTTTGCCATTAGTTTTCTATTACCTTAGGTGCCTCGTCGAGTTGCAAGGGTGGTAAGGTACTCTCCCAGGATCGAACTTGAAGTGGTTCATCAGGTGATTCTTGAACACTGGAAGGTGTGGATTCCTTTGTAGCTTCATGGAGGTCCACTATTGTGGAGGCTGTGTAGAAGCTTTTACCTCTATGGATGTATTACATGAGGAGCTAGAAGCTTCATGGAACTCCCCCCCTTCCTGAGCTAGGTGGAATAAATTGGTTTTGCCTTGGAGCCCAAACTAGCTCTGGACTAGGTGTGTAGCATTCTGTGATCTTTCCCTTCCCACGGTCTGCCATTGGCTTTAGCGTTACACTATTTGACTCATATGGGTTTGTTGTCGATAGGGAAGGACACATTTTACGTTTAGGTACCCAAATTTGCTCATTTCCATCATAGTAGCCTTGGGCTTCTAATAGTCGTTTTGGAATCCATCGTGATTTGGTCTTGACTCTCCTAGAGCGCGCTCTTGGTTTTTCAGGGAAATTTTTTCTTGGAATGGATGGGAGGGTTGAGGTAGTTGGAAGTAAGGCCTTGGGGACCCATTGATATGTACTCTTAGGTCGTGCAGGTTGAGTACTTGCAATATTACTGCTTGCTACAACTACAAGTGTTAAAGTGCTAGGTTCATGGGTAGCCGGCAAAGATGAGTTAACCACCTTGGCTTGTGAATGTTGGCTATCCTTCAACTTTGCTAGAGTTTGCAACGTAGGTGACTTTGCTTGAATGATAGGGGTAAGAGTCTGGTCGCGTCGTGACACTACCAGTATCCCAATCAATAGTGCATTTGGTTGCCAACATCCACGTGCGTCCCAGGTTTACATTGCCTTCCATAGCTCCCGCAGGCATGACTAGAAACCTCTGCACTATGCTTCCATTGTCATAGACAACAGGGGTCTGAAGGACTCCAAGAATAGCAGTTTTCTTTTTATTAATGCCCGTAACTTACATCGTACTCGGGGATAGGGTCGGTTTCCCTAATTGACACCAAACTCCATAGGATAACAAATTGTGTTTAGCTCCCGTATCTAATAAGGCATTGTATAGTACTTTCCCATAGGGGCTATTTAGCTCAATTGGGTATCGTAGGGGTGGCTCAGATTCTAATGAGTCGTCATCTGTGTCCTCGAAAAATGCTTGCGTGATTCCCAGATTAGCCTCTCGTCGACGCCTAAGATGTTGTTGTCGTTCTCGAGCCTCAACTCTTGCTTGGATTTTTCTAAGCTCTGCTTGTTCCTTGGCAGCCTTCTTTTGATGGATGGCTTGCAACTCTTCCTGGCTTAGAGGATCATAATATCTTTTGAATTTACTCCCATTAAGGAATCCAATGGTTTCAACTCCATCTAGAGTCTCCACACGAATGGTACCTTGCGAGGTAATTTCACACACTCGATATGGTCCCTTACCAGCGTATTTCAATTTCTTCTTTTCATTACGTACCCCATACATAAGAACTTTATCACCAACCTTGATGTCTTTATCCTTTAAATGGCTATCAAACCACTTCTTTCTCCTATCCTTCTCCACTAGAGCATTTCGCACAGCTAATTGCCTCTCTCCATCTAGCCTTTCCAGGATATTTAATCGCTCCACTAAGGGGTTACCATCCCAACCTTCTTGAGAAGCTACTCGAAGACTAGGAATGACAAACTCCCATGGCATAACTGCTTCTTGGCCATACACCATCTTAAACGGTGTGCAATTAATAGCAACTTTATACACAATACGATAAGCCCATAAAGCTGATGTAAGCTTTAGGTCCCAATCAGTGCGATGAGCCTCAACTGTCTTTGTCAAAATGGAGATGAGAGTTTTGTTGGTACTCTCAGCTTGGCCATTTGCTTGGGGATAATAGGGTGTAGACTTGTGGTGAGATATCATGAAGTTTGATGTGAGTTCTTTTATTACTTCATTTATAAAATGAGTTCCATTGTCACTCACAAGTTCAAAGGGGCATCCAAAACGTGTGATAATGTTCTCAAAGAGGAACTTAGCTGTTGTTTTTGCATCCGCCTTTCGTGTTGCTTTTGCTTCAGCCCATTTGGTTACATAGTCGGTAGCCACAATGATATATCGTGATTGTGTGTTACGTGCAGCCGGACTAATCGGTCCTACAAAGTCTAAGCCCCACTTTTCGAATGGTTGGGTTACCTTGATGGGATGTAGAGGCATCCTATCCCTTCTTTGTGGCTTCTTGAAGCGTTGGCATTCATCACATCCCTTTGCAAAAAGTGATGCATCCTTAAACAGAGTGGGCCACCAATAGCCTGACTGTAAGATCTTTCGGGCAGTCAACTTTCCTGAAAAGTGACCACCAGCTACGCCCATGTGTGCCTCTTGTAGAATATATAAATACTCATCCTCGCGGGCACAGCGTCTACGAACATCATCTTTTCCTCTCTTATAGAGACTTCCAGCCAGTAAGCAATAGGGTTCGCATTCCTTGATTAATTTCGAGCTATATCTTTTCGCAGCTCTTTGGGTGGAAAACCATTAACTAAGAAGTTAACAATCTTTTCACTCCATTCAGGCATTGTCTCAACAATGAACAAAGGAGTATCAGGCAATTCATCATCAACCCCCGTAGGAGCTTCGCCATTAGGGATACGAGATAAATGATCCTCCATGACATATTTCCTCCCAGGCCTCACAACAACGGTGAAGTCAAACTCAAGAAGAATTAACAACCATCGTGTAATTCGACCTGTGGAACACGGCTTGTTTACCAAATATAGCAATGCTTGATGATCAACATAAAACACAAACTTGGTAGCAAGAAGGTAATAGCGAAATTTCTTTACTGGGTAAATCATAGCTAGACCTTCGCGCTGATGGGGGCTTTTCACAAGCCAAGCTCCCATACCCCTCTTCTCTTGTCCCCACCCCATGGAAACCTCCTCTTAGGGAGGGAGTGATAAAAGGCATTGGAAAAGTAAGAAAAAAAATAAAGTATGATTATGTAAATATATAAGAAAGGTAAAATAGGCCACCTCATGCCTGCGGGGCAGCCCATCCCCACCTTGCCTCCTTTTTCTTCACTGTTGCCCCGCCGTGTGTCCCTTTTCCTCTCCTCCACTCAAAAGGTCAACCCCCTCTCTCTTCCCCTTGTCCTTTCTCCTTTCTCTCTCCCCTCAAGCTACCCCACCTCTCACCAATAATGCATTATAACTCACAAATAATCCACCCTAACTCACATGCAACTTACCCTATCTTCCAAAATAGTATACCCCACCCCCTCTTTCTCTCTCCTATCATATCCCATGACCCAAATACCCCCCTCTCTCTCTCTAAAGGGCGCCATGTCTCTTGTCTTGTAGCTAAATAACCTCCCCCACACTCACACACACTCAGTTTCACTGAAAAAGGTGCCCACAGACCCATCCCCACCCGGTGGTTACCTGATTTTTCTTGTGTTCACACACATCTGCACACAGATTCACCTCTGAACACACTCCCCTCTCTCCCCTCTTGTAATTACTTTATTCTCCATGTCACCTCTCACTTTTTTTCATCAACCCATCTCTCTCTCTTAGTCTCTCTCTCATGAGACTGCTGTTCTGGCACATATACACACAGCCAGACAAGTGGGGCCCACAGTCACATGGCCTATGTAGATAATGATTTCTTCATTTCTAAATTCTAGAATTCCTCCCCCCTCCTCCCCTATATAAAGAGGGGTCACCATCACGCTAAAGACACACACAACATCACCAAAGAACACACTATGCATTGTGTGTGCCTAGTGCACACACACATCCACACCATCACCATCACCGCAATCACCATGCTTGTCTTGAGCATGACCTCTACACCCTTGGCTATGGAAGATGAAGGGCAACTAAATGAAGGATGATGGCCATAACCCTCGTGCGAGTCTTCGCCATCAACTCCCACCTATCCGCCATGTGCTCTACCACTCTCTCCCTTCTCATTCCCCTACCCTATGCTCCCCATTTCATCGCCTTATTCTCTAAATAAAGCTGGAGGTTTTGTGAGTATGTTTTCTTGCAATGTTTTGCCCATGTGAGGTGTGCGGAATCGCCACCTAATCTTGTGTTTGGAGTGAGCTTGTGTATGTGTGAAGGGTATGCGGATTCGCCATCCTTTTGTGGTGCCTAAGTACTAAGCCACTATACCCCCTCCCTCTCTCTCTCTCTCTCTCTCTCTCTCTCTCTCTCTCTCTCTCTCTCTCTCTCTCTCTCTCACACACACTTGATCTCATTCTCTTTCCTCTTCATCATTACTCCCAAGCATCCATCTCTCTTGGATGAAAACTTTGTTATGGTGGTGTGTTGTTTGCGTCCTAGCCGCTCAAGCTAGGTGGTGCCCCCTGTTCGCTTTACCGTGACAGGCTCGAGGCGCGCCATTCGGTCCCCGGTGTTTTAGAGGCTGTCGGGGTTCGGGGTTCGCTTTGCTCCCGTCATTTGGTGCCCCCACTGAGGATCTTTTCATGAAACCCTTCAGTTTACAAGACTGAAACCCCTAAACTATTGTGAATGGATGAATGGCTAGCAGGATTTGCTAATTGGACGACAGAAGAAGAAGAGCTCCAAGCACAACTAGACGAACTCCGCATCTCCATCGAAGCTTGAGTGCCAAGCGTAACGGCAATCGATTTACAGTGGGAGAGTCAACCAACACGCCAAACCCAGTGGATATACATAGGCCAAGTGCCAAGAAGAAGAAGGAGAAGGTCCAAACCATGTCCGCAACCTACAACCAACCCACAACAACAAAATGGAAGGAGCTCTACACAATAGAGAATCAACACTATTCTTCTTTGAGAATCGGGTAACTCAAGTCACCGAGGTAATTATCACAGTCAGTTTTCAAGTCGCACCTGATGCTGCAACACAGATAACGGAATCATTGGCTCACACTCTCACTAGAGAAACTAGGGATCTACTGAGTTTGTTTCAGGAACGAACACCACCCTCTCCCACAAGCTTGGACAGTGACTAAGCACCTCTAAGCTTTACATGAATCAGTACAACCTACCTTAAGATTGATCACACATACCAACACGTGTACGCTCAATCAAGGTAATACTGGACTTGAAGGCTCACTACCAGCACGTCATTGACACCATGCCGGGTGGGGAGCGGTTTTTTGAGATTCTGGCATCAGATCAACCATTTGTCTTACCTTTGGTACAAGGCAATGTACCGTTTGAAGTTTTAATCTATGTCCTAGTATAAGAGGGTATACACGCCTCCTTGTAAAGAAGAAAAAAACTTTTGCAAGTTAAGCAGTGTCTTTCTAGCTCTCTCTCAGTAATCATGGCAAGTGTAGCATTTCCAACATTTAAAGAAAAGAAGGGGGAGGATTTGGTAACAGACTTCCTAGATGACTTTGAAGTAGCATGTGTAGTGAGCAACAAAGATACGGATGAATCCCGAGTTAGAATCTTTAAGCATCTCATGAAGCTAGAAGCTAAATCATGGTACAATGCACTTCCACAAGCAACCAAGGATGACTGGGAACCCTTAAAAACTGCTTTTAAGAGGCGCTTTGGGGGAGGTACCACTTCAGAAAAGTTGTGGGACAAGTTGAGAGACTTGAAGCAGGAGGGTCTTTTAGAATATGCCACCTATGAGTCCAAATTTGTGGATTTGTGGGAACGGTGGGTTGAGTCACTGGCAAGGGGGGAAGCTGCACCCGATTTCCTAAAAAAAGATCGGTTCATGCATGGCTTACAGCCGCTTCTCAAGGAGAAGGTGAAAGGTAGATTCCCGGCTACGTACGAGTTAGCCGTTGAGATTGCTCGCCTTAAGGACAAGAAGCTGCGAATGAAAGCCAAAGAAACCGAGTCAACAGAAGCAGGAACATCGCGTCGACCAACAACTACGACAACCACCATTCCACTACCACCACCAGCTCTTGGGGTAAGAGATGACCAACAAGATATGTTGGCCCATATTACTAACCAATTGCAGAATTTGTCTGTCCACTTAATACAGCAAGGGAGGAGTCAAGAAAGAGATCAAGACCCTGGAAGAGCACGACGACAAAACAGGGAGTATCACTGCTACAACTACGGAGAAGATGGTCACGGTATGTACTACTATCCCAAACCACAACAAAACTATAATAGAGAAGGTAGGAGGAACCAGTTGTCACCCCCTAGAGAAAGAACACCTCCACCCCGAGCACTAGCCCCACCAACACAAATTCTACGTCCGCCACAATCACCACTTACAATCATCCTACGCCCACCACCAATTGGTACCCGCACACCAAGTATCATTGGTCTTGCAGAAGAGGTCAAGATGAGTGTAACAGAAGAAGGATCAAGTAAGAAGACTATTCAAAGAACTGAAGCAGTGGAACAAGAGGTTAAAGAATCAAAAGATGCTACCCAGGTGGGGGAGGTAAGCCAAGAAAATTATGTTACAAATGTAAGTACATCTTTAACCTTGGATGAAATAGGCACCAAAGCAATCAGTCGACAACATTGGGCAGTAAGGGTAAGAAGGTGTAAAGTGTTGATTAGGCCTCGTCAGAGTAAGAGGAATGCAAAGGTCATGAAAGATACAAGAGAAGAGGAAAACCAGCCTGCTAGCAAGGCTTTGCAGAAGATGGACAACATATCAAGCAAAGGGGAGGGCTTTGAAAACGGAAGCCTGTGCACCACCATGGACCCAACACAGTGTAGCAAGCTAAAGGAATCTTGCATCAAGGCAGTTTCACTTGAGGACCATAACGAAGAGGTAAGTATGACTGAAGGTTTGGAGTTGGCTATTGCTCCAGAGGCTTGGCAGCCGAGCAAGACTTTATTGTGTAGTGTTATAGACTTGGAGATGGGTAATGCCTCTAGTCTACTGAAAGATGTTATATCCTTGGAGATGGGTAATGCCTCCATTTTATGTGAGGGTGTTCATAGTAAGTTTGATGATCAATATGCTGCCAACCTTTTAAGGATGTTCCAAACTCCTCCACAACACAGCATTGTGTTTGCATGGGATGCATCATACCTATGGCTATGGCTAGCCTCTCTAACATATAGAGAGAAGATCAGCATGGAGATAAGAGCAAAGGAGCCATGGATAGACAAAATCCTGATAGAATGCAAGAATGAAGACCTCATTCGCAATTTGGTACAATTTTTTACAAATAGTGCATCCTCTCTTTGGAGAAAGGTAAGTGGATTACGTTTGTATTTAAGCCGCAAGGTAGGTGGCTTGCTATTAGCATCAGTAAAGGAAGCTGACATGTTTCCGCACACCCAAAAGAAGCATGATATGCTTGCAGTTTTTTCTAGTCATGGCAATAAGCAGGATTCTGAAGAAAACTTGAGCTCACCACACCAACAAGGCGGCCATATATGGTGGATTCTTGGTACACTCTTGGGAATCATAATTTTCAGTTCTGTCTTTGCAGGAGCCAAGATGCTCATTTCCCCTCTCGCTACTGGTGGTTACAAATTTGGTCCAATTTGGCATGCAAATTTTATTGTTCGGACACTGCAGACAATGATCCTATTTTTCACCTGGCATCCAGGAGGACACTGGCACAAAGTTCTGGAAGCCATGGGCTTCCCCTTTAATCAACCGACACTATTCCAAGGAACAAGCTATCACCCGGACGTGTTACAGATTCATGAATATCCCAGAAATCTCACCAATGGCCAAATGGAATGGCTAGTTCAGAAGGCAACTCTATATCGGATCCTACAGCTAAGCGGAAGAAGAAACAGAGGTAGAGACATGAATGCCTCTAGCCAAAAGCGGAGGGCTAATGATTGGGGGCTTTTCACAAGCCAAGCTCCCATACCCCTCTTCTCTTGTCCCCACCCCATGGAAACCTCCTCTTAGGGAGGGAGTGATAAAAGGCATTGGAAAAGTAAGAAAAAAAATAAAGTATGATTATGTAAATATATAAGAAAGGTAAAATAGGCCACCTCATGCCTGCGGGGCAGCCCATCCCCACCTTGCCTCCTTTTTCTTCACTGTTGCCCCGCCGTGTGTCCCTTTTCCTCTCCTCCACTCAAAAGGTCAACCCCCTCTCTCTTCCCCTTGTCCTTTCTCCTTTCTCTCTCCCCTCAAGCTACCCCACCTCTCACTAATAATGCATTATAACTCACAAATAATCCACCCTAACTCACATGCAACTTACCCTATCTTCCAAAATAGTATACCCCACCCCCTCTTTCTCTCTCCTATCATATCCCATGACCCAAATACCCCCCTCTCTCTCTCTAAAGGGCGCCATGTCTCTTGTCTTGTAGCTAAATAACCTCCCCCACACTCACACACACTCAGTTTCACTGAAAAAGGTGCCCACAGACCCATCCCCACCCGGTGGTTACCTGATTTTTCTTGTGTTCACACACATCTGCACACAGATTCACCTCTGAACACACTCCCCTCTCTCCCCTCTTGTAATTACTTTATTCTCCATGTCACCTCTCACTTTTTTTCATCAACCCATCTCTCTCTCTTAGTCTCTCTCTCATGAGACTGCTGTTCTGGCACATATACACACAGCCAGACAAGTGGGGCCCACAGTCACATGGCCTATGTAGATAATGATTTCTTCATTTCTAAATTCTAGAATTCCTCCCCCCTCCTCCCCTATATAAAGAGGGGTCACCATCACGCTAAAGACACACACAACATCACCAAAGAACACACTATGCATTGTGTGTGCTTAGTGCACACACACATCCACACCATCACCATCACCGCAATCACCATGCTTGTCTTGAGCATGACCTCTACACCCTTGGCTATGGAAGATGAAGGGCAACTAAATGAAGGATGATGGCCATAACCCTCGTGCGAGTCTTCGCCATCAACTCCCACCTATCCGCCATGTGCTCTACCACTCTCTCCCTTCTCATTCCCCTACCCTATGCTCCCCATTTCATCGCCTTATTCTCTAAATAAAGCTGGAGGTTTTGTGAGTATGTTTTCTTGCAATGTTTTGCCCATGTGAGGTGTGCGGAATCGCCACCTAATCTTGTGTTTGGAGTGAGCTTGTGTATGTGTGAAGGGTATGCGGATTCGCCATCCTTTTGTGGTGCCTAAGTACTAAGCCACTATACCCCCTCCCTCTCTCTCTCTCTCTCTCTCTCTCTCTCTCTCTCTCTCTCTCTCTCTCTCACACACACACACTTGATCTCATTCTCTTTCCTCTTCATCATTACTCCCAAGCATCCATCTCTCTTGGATGAAAACTTTGTTATGGTGGTGTGTTGTTTGCGTCCTAGCCGCTCAAGCTAGGTGGTGCCCCCTGTTCGCTTTACTGTGACAGGCTCGAGGCGCGCCATTCGGTCCCCGGTGTTTTAGAGGCTGTCGGGGTTCGGGGTTCGCTTTGCTCCTGTCAGCGCTCTGCAGTAGTGTAGTTCATCTCGGCATCATTTAATTGACGACTTGTAAAGCTAATAGGGTAGTCCAATTTATGTTCTCCTGGTTGAGTTAGAACACACCCAATAGCAAAGTTTGATGCATCAATATGCACATGAAAAGGTACATTCCAATCAGGTGTTCGCAGGATTGGAGCACTTTTTAGGGCCTTCTTTAATAACTCATAAGATTGATGACATTCTTCCGTTCAGTGAAACTCGATAAGAAGCTTGTACAATGGACGCGCTATCTCGGTAAAGTTTAAAATAAACCTTCGATAATAACCAACATGGCCCATAAATCTTTGAACTCCTTTATAGTTTGTAGGTGGTGGCAAATCGGCAATGGCTTTAATCTTACTCTCATCTGTGGATATCCCGTTCTTTGACACTATATGCCCTAGAATGACTCCATGCTTAACCCAAAATTGGCATTTGAAAGGGTTCAATGAGATGCGATAAAATCTACACCTTTCAAATATTTTTCGTAGATATAACAAATGCTTCTCCCAAGAAGAATAAACACAAAGGTCGTCTAGGAAAGCTTCACAAAACTCCCTTAGAAATTCTTTAAACGCAGTGTTTATTAATAGTTGGAATGTAGCAGGGGCATTTGTTAAGCCAAAAGCCATAACACGAAATGCAAACACTCCAAACTCTGTGATAAAAGCAGTTTTAGCTTGGTCCTTTAATGCAATTGTGATTTGACTGTAACCAGAGTACCCATCTAAAAAGCTATAAGCTTCCTTGCTCGCAACTCTTTCAAGCACATGTTCTGAATATGGCAAGGGATAATGATCTCTCCTAGTAGCTGCATTAACTTTCTTGAGGTCCACGCACACTCTTAGTTTCCCATTCTTTTTTGGAACAATGACTATTGGAGAAACCCATTCTGAGTGCTCAATAGGGTATATGAATCCACATTGGATAAGTTTTTCAATCTCCTCTTATACAATTTTGGCGTACTTAGGATTCATTGGATAGTGTCGTTGCTGGACGGGTTTAGCAATGTTGATCATGGGAATTGTATGTTGCACCACAGAAGGTGGAACGCCCTTCATGTCATGATATGTCCAAGCGAAGATATCCTTGTATTCCTTGAGGAGCTCCTTAAGTACAGCCTCTTCAGTTTCGATAAGGTCTTGAGCAATAAAGACTGGTTTAGACTCCTCACCTGGTTCTGCTAATTCTATCTCTTTAACTACCGTTGGACCATCATAGACTCCACTGCTTCCATTGGTAGGTATTCGTTGGGCTTTGGCATACACAACCTTTCGCTCCCCCGTGGTATAAGATTTAAAATGTTCAGGAGCCGTATGTAAGTCAGCAGGCTCTTGTCCTAACATAGACCTTTCTTTTAGTTCTGCCTCCTTTTGTTGTTGTGCTAACTCTCGGTTTTGACGTCTTCTTATAGTTAGACTCAATTTTGGCTCTGTAACCTCCAATTGAGCGAGGTCAATGGGTCGCGGGCTGCACCACATGACACTCTGGAGATGTTCACCCCAATTGTCTACTAGCTTTCGATGAGTATCACATGCCCCTAGATAGCTAAGCCATTCTGCAGTAGATCTTTCCTTGTTTATCCTAGCTCTCACATTTGCTCGATATCGTCGTCTCTTATATGACCTTTGTTTCTTTTTAACGTTTTGATTTTGGTAAATGTTTGAACTCGACTCGCCTGATAGGTCTTCGCTTGTATCTTCTTCACTCTCATATAAATTACCATAGATGGTCGTACTAGGCCTTGAGTGTTTAGTTTCTATACTTGGTTCACTCGATGTTTCCTCAGGTTCTGAATCCATTTCTCCCTGAGATTCCGTTTTTTATGTGTATTGGCCTGAAGCCTTTGAGGAATCATCAGTTTCACTCTTAGGTAGGTGTGCCTCTTTCTTATCATCGGATGTTACATGCGCTACACCTAACATGTTTACTGGTGCAATGTGTGGTATCTCTTCCCCATCTGGTGTTACCCAGGTTGTTCCTCTAGATCCCCATGTATCTATAGTTGCCGCTAGGTGTACCCAATCGACATTGTCTGACTCAGCCATTCCGGGTAGGATATCCATATAAGGAGAGTTCTCCCCAATATCCGTGTCTTCGTTACACATGTAACAATACTGTAATGGAGCTTAGTGAATTGTTGTGTCTGATCGATTATCAATTATGAATTTATTTCCTAGAGGATGCGTTCGACCACTTAAAAGATCAACTCGAATGACAGAGTCTTGGAACTGTAAGTAGAGGTGGTTTTTGAACCATTCATGCACCATTTTTGCTTCCCTCATGAATGGACGCCCTAATATCATCTCAAATGACATAGGATGCTTGGAAAAATCCATAACAATGAAAGTCTGCCTTACCTTGTGTCCCAAGACCTTGATCCTAAGATCCTTTAGCATTCCAATAGGCGTCACAATAGATCCATTAGCCATTTTTACCACTACGCTTGTGGCTTCAAGGTGAGGTCTCCCCATAGACTCCCAACAACTCTTTGTCACCATGCTGACTCCCGCACCACCGTCAAGGACTCCCTTTACAGTTAATCCTTTAGTAGTGATTGGTAGAGTAGCATTAGATTCATCACCTTCAAAGTATTGCCCCAACTTGTTAACAGGTATTTCTATAACAAGGTTCTCATCTAGGTTGGGTTGTGGATCTATGTGTTCCTCCTCTATTGGCATCTCCGCAGCTCCATCCATCTGTGCAAATCGTGGTAGCCCAAACTTCAGTTCTCCATTGAGGAAGGCTCAAAGAGCTGAGACTAGCTCAGGGTTTTTATATAGTTTGAACATGATGGTGGTTCTAACTTCTAATGACCTGAAATCCATCAATTTGGCAATGTTTAACGGCACCTTTTGGACCTTAGTCCCTTGACGTGGGGAAGATGGGATCTCCATTTCTTCAATAGGATCAAGTAGTCCCTCTGTAAATATTCTTTCCATCAAGAAGTGAGTACGCCCACTTTCCCATGACTTTAAGTCACTTTCTTCTTGGATGACAATAGGTATGTCCAAGGGTCTATGGATTTGGTGAGGTTGTTGTTGTGTAGGGAACACGGTGTCTGTAATCTGGATCTTCCTAGGTGTTGGTTCTAGATCCCTTTGGGTATCTTCTACCAAACTCCTTAAATGCTTGACTCGCTCAATCTCCTCTGTAGGGTTTGGGTAAGTTCCTATCTTCTTTTTGGGTCTGGCCATTGTGGCTCATGAAGATCTTCCTTGTTGGTTTCTATGTTAGTGGTCGTTTTGGTCTCCATGGTTTCACCTGAATCAGAATCTTCTTCAGCGTCGTTCATATATACGGGGTCATCACCAGTCCCTATGTTGGTCATTGAGATGGGGTCTGACTTCGCTGCTTTTTGCGATCTCTTTCTTCATGTTTTCTTCTTTTTCTGAGATTGGGCAATTGATGCCGTGTCTCTTTCCTCAAGAATATAATTTTGTTTTTGGAGCATCGATCGTGTGAGTGCGTTTACTGGTACTATGTTTATAGTTGGTGGTGTCCCATCAACAATCTCTATTAAGTTCAATGGTGTGATTTTCGGTGCGTTTGGATTGTTAGGACACTGTGCGATCAAATGATCTATGCACAACGATAACAAGTGAGTATTGGCATTGCCAATGCACTCCCTTGACTTGTTTGCATTAGTGCAACATTCTTTTGCATTCTAATGGGGCACTCAGCTACTCGATGTGGTCCACCACATTCGTAGCACTGAAGAGGTGGTCTTCTGGCAAAACTATTAATGTTTTGGCCTCTTGCTGCTAGCGCAGTAGCTTGATATACCGGTTTGATTTATCCCCAATGGTCTTCCATATAGTACATGGGACACTCCTCAAGCATGTCGACTCCATAGGTGATACTAGAGTCTATGTCCTCTTCGCAATCTACATAAGTACTAGATGACTCGCAACCTATTTGGTTCATAGGTGTAACTCTTGGATGAGGGGGTTGCGGTCCTAGCACTGGAGGTGGCAACGGTGTGGTTTGGACCACATTTTGGGTTTTAGGGACCATGTGCTGTAATGGCAACTGTTGCTCCATGGGTGGGGTAGGCATCAATGCAGGAACTCGAGGTGAGTCTGCCCAAGCTATAGGCGGTCTATTTTCCATGATGCGTTTAAGCATTAGGCAATCCTTCACTTGATGGCCATACCTACCACACGCGTTACAAGTCCCAATAAACTTCACTCTGAAAATAGGGCATTCACTCGTAGTATGTGGGCCCAAGAAAATTGAGCACCATTGTTGCTCCCTTCTTGGATACATATGAGTGTTTTGTGGAGCACGATTACCCCTAAGGCTTTCTTGGATGGCCTTGGTGAGATCTGCCAAAGTCATCTCAGATATCGTTTGCTCTTTCACAATTGGCTTTATCTTCATTGGCTCATGCCCTGACGCTTGCGAGCTACTAGACTTCGGCTCGGCAGACACTCTTTCTCCTGCAATCATTAAATTATCCTCCAATTGGATTGCATTCATGGTGACTGCTTCCCAAGTAGTGATACCTCTAATGACTAGGCCATTATACATACTTTCATGTCGTAGTCCTGTTGGAATTAGGGTTGCAGAGAAACACACACAGCTTGGAGAAGACGAAGGAAGCTCAAGGCACACAATAGAGAGTGTGTTACTTAGTGTGCAATGGAAAGATAGATAGCCCTAGAGTGATGGGCGTATATACAATGCACGGGGGGAAAAACCTCCTAAAGAGGGAAAAAATGCCCCGGCGGTCCTAGTGTGTTCACACACATCACTACCACATGTATATGGTAACAAATCCCCCCTGGAGTGATGCGGTGAACGAGAGCTGGCACATGAGTAAAGGGAAGTGCCATGCCCTGAGGACAGGATCAGTCCACAAAGGGGAGTAAGCCCAAAGCTTTGCGGAAAGCTTCAAGCTTCTCATGAGACAATGCCTTTGTGAAAAGATCTGCAAGGTTGTCCTGTGTTGGCACATAAGCCAAGCTGATCTCTCCTGCTGAGAGCCTCTCCCTGACATAGTGGTAATGCACCTCAATGTGCTTTGTGCGAGCATGAAAAACTGGGTTCCTCGCAACTGCCAATGCGCTCTGACTGTCAGTGTAGATAGTGTTGGCAGTGTCCTGTCCAACACCCAAGTCAGCCATAAGGCGTCTGAGCCATACACACTCAACCGTAGCTGTGAAGACTACCCTGTACTCAGCCTCACAACTCGAAGTGGCCACAGTAGGTTGCTTCTTGCTCAACCATGATATACATGAACTGCCAAGCATGAAACAAAAACCACTTGTGGACACTCGCGTGTCAAAACAACCAGCCCAATCTGAGTCCGAAAAAGCATGTAAGTCTGGCGGCAATGATCCCCCCTTGGGATAAAACAAGCCAAGATGTAAAGTGCCACTAAGGTAGCGGAAAATCCTCTTGACAGCCTGCCAATGCTTAGACCCTGGGCTATGCATAAATCTGCTGACCTGCGAGACTGCAAACTGAATATCTGGCCTCGTGTTGCATACATAAATGAGGCAGCCAACAGCAGTTTGGTAAAGAGTGACATCAGCAGGATCGCCAGCATCATGTAGACTCAACTTCAAACCTGTTTCCATGGGAGTGGCAATAGGTTTGCAATCCTCAAGTCCAAACTTACATAGCAATGTCTCTATGTAACTTTTCTGACACAAGGCAATACCACCATCACACTGCTTAAACTGTATACCCAAGTAATGATGCAACAGCCCCAAATCTTTCATCTTGAAAGTAGCATTCAAATCAGCCTTAAATTCAGCAATATGTCTCTCATTTGGTCCAGTGATCAGCAAATCATCAACATAAAGAACCACAATGAGAAATACATCATCCTCACGCTTTACATACAATGTGCTTTCTGTTGGACTGTTACGAAAGCCTCGTTTAACCAAATGAGTGTCAGCTTTCTCATACCAAGCACGAGGAGATTGCTTCAACCCATACAAAGCCTTCTTACATTTGCACACTTTGTCCTCTTGTCCTTTTATGACAAAACCGCGAGGCTGCGTTACATAAACTTCCTCAAATATGTCACCATTCAAGAAAGCAGTAACAATGTCTGATTGATGTACATCCCAACCAAAATGAGCTGCCAATGCACATAGAAAACGCACAGTAGTCATACAACAAGTGGGAGCAAAAGTCTCTTCATAATCTATGCCTTTTTGTTGTGCATAACCCTTTGCAACAAGTCGAGCCTTATGGCGATCGATCTCACCATCCGGCTTGCGTTTCAACTTGTAAACCCACTTCGTACCAATGGCCTTTTTGCCAGGAGGCAAATCACATAAAGTCCATGTGTCATTCTCTATAAGTGCATCATGTTCTGATTTCATGGCAGCAATCCAATTTTCTGAATTCTGTGCTTCATCAAAAGACAGAGGCTCCTCAACATCATGTAAACTAGACACAGCCAAAGCATAACAATCTGATGCATAAGATGCATGGCGAGAGCCTGAACGAGTACGACTAGATAAAGGTGCATCCAATTTACTGTCACGCAAAGTGTGCACCATCCATTTTGGCATACCTCTAGCCTGCTCATTTTCAGCCCTTTCCTCATCAAGTACATCATGTACATCTGCATCAGTAATAGCCTGTTCTAAAACATTTTCAGAAACCCCCATAGGCTGTACATTTGCCTCATTGGAACTTACATTCGTATTTCCACCACTGAAAAGAGGCAACAAAGTGTCATAAATGTCCTGTGAGCTTACATTACTGTCTCTAGTACATGACAACAAGGGCTGAACAGAATCTTCCACAAACACTACATCCCGTGAAACCAGAATACGTTTTGTTTGCGGATGATACAACCTGTAACCTTTGCTTTCAGCACTATAACCAACAAAAATACATTTGACAGCCTTATCATCCAATTTTCTGCGCTGCACTTGTGGCACCAAAGCATATGCCAAACAGCCAAAAACACGCATGTGCTCAATAGAAGGTTTTCTATCATGCCATGCTTCATATGGAGTAATAGACTGCAAAGCTTTCGTAGGACACCTGTTAAGTACATAAGTGGCACACATGATGGCCTCAAGCCAAAAAGAATGCGGCAAAGCTTGACTTTTGACCATACATCGTGCCATTTCCGTTAGTGACCTGTTTTTCCTCTCAGCAACACCATTTTGCTGAGGTGTATAAGGCACTGTACATTGGTGTTTTATCCCACGACTAGCCAGAAATGCATTAAATTCATGAGACATATATTCCCCCCCTCGATCGGAACGGAGGGTGCCCATAGTACATTTTGAGACATTTTCAGCCATAGCCAAAAATTGTTTGAAGCACATAAAAACTTCGGACTTCGCTTTAAGCGGAAATACCCATGCATGCCTGGAGTAATCATCAATGAAAGTCACGAAGTACAGGTAATTGCCCAAGGACGGAGTTTGCATGGGCCCACAAACATCACTATGCACAAGCTGCAACCTGCATGTGGCCCTAACTGAACCATCCTTTGGAAACTTAGAACGCTGCATTTTACCCAGAATACAGCCTTCACAAACATGTTTGACAGGTGCTTCAAGAGGCGGCAAAGAAGCAACCATATCAGATTTCTGCAAACGCAGCAAACTGGCAAAATTCAGATGACCAAAACGTGCATGCCAAAGTTTTGCATCTGGAATAGCCCTTGAATCTGCAACAGCATTTGCAAAATTTTGTCCACACTTGTCATACAAAGTGAGCTTATACAGCCCACGGCACAAAAGCCCAGATGCAACAATTTCATCACCAAAACTGAGATCATGAACTGTACATCTGTCATCCACAAATTTGACTACAAGTCCAAGTCTAGCAAGTGCGGATACAGACAAGAGATTCTTCTTGATCCCAGGTACATAAAGTGCATCAACAAGTGTGAAGGAACTGCCATTAGCAGCAATGAGCACAATCTTTCCAACTCCCTGAACTGGATAAGAGGCGTTGTTGGCACAAGTGACTGAATTCCCATGAGGGACAGACTCGAGAGAGGTAAACAATTCACGATGTGAGGTAATGTGCTTTGTAGCACCACTGTCGAAATACCACACATGTGAATCTGCAGCAACTGACAAGCATGCATCATGGACAGCAGGATTGTAAGTGCACTCTGCGCTAAAAGCCCATTCTGCATCAACATCAGCATCACAATCTCCTTTCACAGAAGACTCAACAATGGCTGCATTTGTAGTGGAACCAGCATTTGCAGTGGAACCACCCTCTTTCTTCTTAGCCTCTCTGGCCTTCAACTTAGGACACGACTTGATCAAGTGATCATTGGCTTTACAATAATGGCAACGCATCTTCTTTTTGCCCTTATCACCAGAACTGCCAGACGAAGTGCTGCCAGCAGAAGCATTAGGAACAGAATTTTTGCCACTCGCAGCAGAACCATAAGAAGTGGCTGCATTACTGTTACCACCCTTTCTTTGAGAAGCAATAAAAGCCTGTTCAACTGCACGCTGCCTAGTCCTGTTTTTTCTAGAAAGTGACTCTTGCAACAGCAATGTGCATAATGCATCAAACTTGACAACTTCAGGATTTCCTTGGGTCATCAGTCTCCAAGTACTAGCAAAAGTCTGGTAGGAATCTGGTAAGGCATCAAGAACAGTCTGCACAAGGGAACTGTCCGAAATGACTTCACCTGCAGAAATGAGTTGCTCATTGATATCCTTGACACTAGCAAGGAAAGTGTCCATATCATCTTCCTCATGCATAATCTTCGACTCTAGCTCTTTACGCAGCAAAGCAATTTTAGCCTCATTGCGGCTTGCATAAAGACCTGCTAGAATATCTCAAGCCTGTTTTGCAGATTTTGTTGAACGGATGTGAGGAATAATGGTGCGCTTCACAGACAACGCAATCAATGCATGAGCCTGCGCATCCTTAACATCCCAACGAGCTTGTTCTGCCGTAGGCAAAACAACTCTAACAGCTGCAATCCTTGCAGCAAGACCTGCAACATCCTCAACATCGCCTACATCTTCAGAACCAGGACGTACATCAATGCCCTGCACAATGTTCCAGACACCTTTTGACACAAGAACATGTTGCATCATATAAGCCCACATAGGGTAGCTGTCCCCATCCAACCTGTCCTCAGCAGCAAACATCTTGAACACATCTGTGTTGTTGTTGTCAGCCATGGTAAATGCTGCACCTGATGTGAAAACTGCCCGAAAATAGGAGAAATGGAGCGGGAACAACTTGTGCTATATAGCACAAACCGTAGAAGACTATAAGGCACATGTTATGCAGAAAGCGGCACTGACAAAAAATCTGCACAAAATGACGAAATAGCCTGTGCAGTACTGCCCGTAGTGGAAACGGAGGCCGAAATGAGCCCAAATCAAAATTCTGAGTAGACCCAACTCTTCGAGCTTTCCCAAAATATTTGTCGACCTGCGAACGCTCGCCAAAGCTCATTGAAATCGGAGAAAGTGAGCAGGCGTGTGCTGGAGCAGCTGGCGACTAAGCCCGGGAGGACGTGACCTGCTCTGATACCAATTGTTGGAATTAGGGTTGCAGAGAAACACACACAGCTTGGAGAAGACGAAGGAATCTCAAGGCACACAATAGAGAGTGTGTTGCTTAGTGTGCAATGGAAAGATAGATAGCCCTAGAGTGATGGGCGTATATACAATGGACGGGGGGAAAAACCTCCTAAAGAGGGAAAAAATGCCCCGGCGGTCCTAGTGTGTTCACACACATCACTACCACATGTATATGGTAACAAGTCCCCTAATGAATCTATCGAGCAATTGGTCGTTGTTGAATCGCTCGTTTGGATTGCATCGAGAATTCAAATTCTTTAGGCGACTAATGAAGTCTCTCACGGATTCACCTTCTTCTCGTTGGGCTTTCTGGAGCTGAGAGGCTACACCCCAAAGTACTCCCTCTCGTATGTGCTCTTTCAAGAACAATCTCCTAAGAGTAGAGTAGATCGTTTTCTCTTCTACTCTTAAGGTTCTATACCAATCTCCAGCCTTTCCGCTTAGGGTCAAACTCAAAGCCTTACACTTATGTAGCTCATTGTGCTCTTCCAAGGAATCGCACACATGTTCAAAGACTTCCATATGCTTTCTAGCATCTCCGTCTCCACTGAATTTCTGTGTGAGATTAGCTACTTGAACTGCCTTGCTCCTAGGCTCTCTATCAGGTGCAGTACGCATGTTTTCCGTAATAGAGCGACCGATAGTTTGATCAAATGCTGCCAGATCTCCTATTTGAGCAGGTATAATGGGTGTATGTGCTCCTGGAACCACATGTGAAATGGGAGTTGGCTTTGGCCTTGGCATACGCGCGGCTCTTGGGTCCCATATTTCGTATGGTGGTGTACCAGACGGTGGTCCAAAGTTTACAGGTGTGGCCCTAGGCATAGGGAGTGCTTGATATGGCATGTTATTATTAAATGGCATGGCTCCACTTGTATAAGAGCTTGGATAATGCCATTGTGGATTGTAAGCTCTTGGAATAATCGGAGGTGTAGGAGCTACATGAGGCTGAGGTACGACAGGTGCACATGATTGATACATACATGTAGGTATAGTTGGGGGCACTGTGCTACTAGGCATCGGCGCAGTATTAACAAATGACTCCATGGTGTACTTCTTGTCATGCTCACCACTGGGATATGCATGGTAGCCGTAGTGTCATTAAGAGAAAGATGAGCTAGATCTAGGAAGGTAAAGCTGCCACTTGTGGGCTCAGATTGTATTGAGGCTCCCGGCAAAACAACATATGGAGGATCAATGGGGCTCACTAAGGGAGTCTCCATTTGTGATAGGGTTGGTTGGTTGGCCTTTCCCGTATCCAAGAATCTCATTAGGCCTGTTGAAGGCATGTTGATCCCTGTGTTCTGTCTTTCTAACTCGACAATCCTATGGAGGACATCACAAACTTTCTGTTGTTGCTCATCTATGCTAGTAGCACCCAATGTGGATTGTAGAACATCTAACCAACCCACATGATAGGTGTGTCCTGTGTACCGATCAGTTAAAGCTTCTGCTTGTAGGTCATACTCCCAATTTTCGTTTAGGAATATCCCATCTAGGCCTGGCGTACTGGAGGTTTCCCTCGAAGTGGAAGCATTATTGCTCCCCATCGCTTGCCCCTCCGTGACTGCTGCCTTGGGAGCACTCGGTTGCTCGGTTGGCATGATTGTTGTCATAGGAGCCTTTGCTTTCAGGGCTCGACTTTGTTCTAGCCTTCGTAGGTTCTCAATTTTCCTCTCCCTTGTTGCTTGCATATAGCGTTCGATCTCTTGTACTTCGGCAAGACTCCTACCGTCGGGTAGTAGAACCTCAGAGGGAGATAGTCCTAAAGGATCAGGAGGTGCAGTGGATGGAACATTCACATGCACACTCTCAAGAAGCATAGGGTCTATTTTAGACATGAATGACAAATTTACTTCCCCACTCCCTTCATTTATTTCATTAACCGCATGTTTGGAGCAAGTAGCTCTACTAAGGGTCTCTTTTAAGCGGCTAAACACGCTGGACCCGGGCCGTGGACCCATGGCATGCATGTCTTGACTTGAACTATCAGGGTTTGGTGTAGGATACCCTTCCATGACTTCGTAGTCAGAGGAAGAATCACTAGACGCGATATGAGGATCTTGGGTCGCGCTACCTTGAGTCCCGGCCGAAGATCCAAAACCTAGGGTGGAGGAATAATGGGTGCCCACGTAAATGGAGGCACTACCAATATGCTCGTGCTCTAACACTTGTCCAGAGCGTAGATTCATATGACTTTGATCCCCTAGAAGTGTCAGTGAGTGCCCGTGAAGGCTGCTCACCTAGTATTTTTGGGTGTTTTGCAACCCGTCTTTTTTTTTTTGATTTTTTGGTCCCTTTTTTCTGACCCACCTATAGAATAGAACGTATGATAGCTCAAAACGAGCATCTCGGTCAGAGGGACGTGCCGTGCTTTACAGCCCTCCGTTTGGTCACTTTATGCCCTCGGAATCCCTAAAACCGTCAATTTCTAGTAGGGAACTAGGCTCAAATTAGAAAGTCTAAGGGTGCAAGTGGGAAGAGAAGGGAGGAGAGTGGAGGACTTGCCCCACATGCTCTCATTCCCTCTTGAGGGGGTAGGGTATATATATAAGAGTGAGTCTAGTATATATCAAAAGATTGAGGACTGAGGCGTGGGCCTGGGCTTGGGCTTGGGCTTGGGCTTGGGCTTGGGGAAATGATCCCGATCAAAATTATAGTGTAGCCCCCCAGTCACTCACGCTTAAATATTTTCGGATTTTTTTAAAAAATAAATAAAATTTTTTTCCTTTAAAAAAAAGGACGATGACCGCGCGCGGTTTAGGTGACCCTTTCTTGGCCACACACACTGTCAACACCTACGTAACCTCTCTGTCAACAGCTCACAACTCACTACCTTATCTACTTACTAACAGTGCTGCTAACCACTAGCTAATCTACTAACTAATCTGTTAACCACTCTGCTAACTGCTTACTGATAGTGAGCTAACTGTCCACCTACTTCCTCTCTCACTACCTTACTGTGCAAAGACTTGTGCAGGCAAACCTTAACAGAAAACTGTGTACAGACTGTGTGCAAACAGAAATTGCTAACTGTCTACCTACTTACTCATTCACTGCGAACAAGCTAACGACTACTAATTGTGCAAAGACTGTGTGCAAACAGAAAACACAAGATTATGCAGAAATCACAGAACTTGCAGACAATACAGAAATCAACAACTTGCAGAAAAATGACTCATTCCTCTTCCTCTTCCTCTTCTTTCCTACTACAAACAACTCATAGAAGAAGCACAAAGTGCCTCTTGGGCTTAGTGCAGGGCGATTCCCCGGCAGCGGCGCCAAAAATGTGTTCTCCTTGCCGCACTGTCGAAGCAAGGGACTTGCCTAACACTGTGTGCGAGCCACAGACGGCTCCAAGCACACAACTAGCTTAACTAGTAATCTCAAAAGAGGGCAATGGTGTGTCACTCACCGCTCTATGCTCCTGCCGTGGAGGATTCCTCGTCGCGAAGAAGAAGGAGACGCCGCTACGCCGCGCTCAGCCGCTTCACCGTCGTCGTGCCTTCGTAATGCTCGATCGCCCACACACACACACACTCTCTCTCACACACACACATACACACACACACAAGGAGGTGAAGAAGAAGAAGATGGAGATGGAGATGGAGCAAGAGCACTCTTCTATTGCACAAATGAGAGAATGAGTGAATTTTAGGTTTAGTTGGCTTTTATATGAGCTCACCCCATTCACACTTGGGCGCCCATGCTTAGCCAACTAATCCCTTGAATGTCCCAGTTAGAGTGCGCCTCTCATCGGCGATCACTCTTACCCTTTTCCTATTGGACCGACAAGCCCGGTACGTCACTCTACCAAATAAATAATACAATGTCCACCGTAGGTTACAACGTCCGTCTCGTAGGTGATAGGGTGTACGTGAGCCATGAGGGTTAACAGCATCTAACGCAAGATTTGACATGCATACGAGCACTATGTCGCATTTTTGGCCAATACACGTCCATTCTCATCAATCTTTGATACATCTGTGCATGCCCATTGTGAATCCCCGTTGTTTGTACATGAGCTTGGTTTAGGTACAATTCCCGTTCACTCGACTCAACACAAAGCCTAAGGATTTGGATCCGATCCCTGTTTGTATAGCCTGCCTCCCAACATTACCAATGATCTGGATGCTGCAATGGTAGATGGTTGTCTTGTCATATTCAATGACCCGATAGTCAGTAAAGGAATTACATCCTCGCTCCATCTTGGAACCATTTCTATGTTGAAAAGATACGCATCTGGCAAATCATCATCAACTCCTGCAGGGTTTTCTCCATGCATCATTCTAGATAAATGATCCGCTCTTTGGTGTGTAGTTCCCTTCTTGACTACTACCATGAAGTCAAACTCAAGCAGTATGATGAACCATCGAACAATTCTCCCAGTATTGCAAGGTTTGTTTACTAAGTACAGCAGTGTTGGTGATCAACGAAGAATACAAATTTATTGGAAAGTAAGTAGTGTCTAAAAATTTTCACCGCATAGACCATACCCAATCCTTCCCTCTCAGTTGTTGTGTAATTCTTCTCTGCATTGTTCAGTTGTCTACTAGAGTAACTTATTGGGAAATCCATGTTGTTCTCTCCAAGTTGTGCAAGTATGCATCCTATTGCATACATTGATGCATCTACGTGGATGTGAAATATCTTTTTCCAATCCGGAGCCTTCAAAATTGGAGCGGAAATTAACCTCTACTTTTTTTATCGCACTCGTCCGTCCACTCAAATTTAGTTATCAGCGCGTAAAGTGGTTTTGCAATTATAGCGTATGAGTAGATAAATCTGCGATAATATCCACAATGGCCCATAAATGCCTGTACCTCTTTTACCTTTACTGGTCGTGGTAGATCAACAATGACGCTGATCTTCTCCATGTCTGTCGAAATACCGTTTTTGGACACTATATGTCCCAATATTTTGCCCTGTCTTACCATGAATACACATTTCTCTGGATTCAGGCAAATCCGATACAGTCTGCATTTTTTGAACACCTTGGTCAAGTGCTCTATGTGCTCCAATCTTACAAGAGAGTGAACGCACAACTCATCCATGTAAATTTCTAAGAACTGTCTTAGATATTCTTTAAAAGCATGATCCATCAGCCTTTGAAATGTGGCTGGTGCATTTGTTAAGCCAAAAGCCATTACCCGAAATGCAAAAATACCCCATTCAGTTGCGAAAGCCGTTTTGTGCCGATCCTTTGGCTTTATTGCGAGTTGGTTGTAACCCGAAAAGCCATCTAAGAAACTATAAGCCTCTTTTCCTGCCACCCTTTCTATTACATGATCAGTAATGGGTAGGGGATAGTTGTCCCGAATCGTAGCAGCGTTTACTTTCTTGAGATTGACACACACTGTTAACTTTCCATTTTTCTTCGTGACCACCACAATCGGTGAAACCCAATCAGTGTGCTCAATTTCGTAAATAAACTCTGCCTCCTTAAGTTTTTCTATCTCCTCCTTGATCTTTTTCGCAAACGTTTCATTGTAAGTATAGGGACGTTGTCTGATGGGTTTGGCGTCATTCTTAAGGGGTATTGTGTGTTGACAGATACTTGGATCCACCCCCTTAAGATCTTTGTATGACCATGCAAACACATCTCTATACTGTTTAAGAGTAGCTACCAAAAGCTTTTCCTCTTCTTCAGTAAGATCCGTGGCAATATATGTAGGTTTTGGATTTTCTCCTGGCTCCGCTAGATCTATTCGTTTGGCTTTTTCAGGACCGTCGTACGATGTACCCGGTTCCTTCAATTCCCTCATTGGTTGTTGCACTATGATTTTCCTATCTTGTATGGTATACTTCTTATAATGGGACGGTGCATCCATCTTGTCAGAACTCGTGTCCTCATTTGTTTCAAAGTCAGTCGTTCATATGTCTCTGAGGGTTCGCTTGAGCTTATTGTACTCTGTTTTCCTCTCTGTTTTGGTCATTCCAGACCCTGTTTTCTCCCCTTTATGCGACTTAGTCGTTCGCTTTTCGTATTTGTTCTTCTTGTTGTTTTTCTACGGTTTAGTTTTGATAAACCGGCCAGTGACCTCGTCTTTGACACAATCATCAGCTTTGACAAGCTTTAGATATCCCATTCTGTCATTGACAAGAGGCATCGGATTATGCTTATTCACCCTTGATTTTCTTGTTCTCTTGGATTTATACCGCTCCTGTCGACTAGGTTTTTGGTTAGGAAACTCGTAAAACCTGTCCTGTCTCGACCTGTATTTCCTATTCGTCTCTGATGCACTTGATCTCTCATCATCAGCCTCTATCAGTTGGATTTCATCGTCCAGTGATGGAAGGTCACCGCTTAGTGAATTCGTGAATTCCTCCTCCGTTCGATTCCTATCGTTCACTACAGATATCTCATCCATTATTCTTTTACACTCGGTCTCACGTGGTGGTTCTTCTTGTTCCTCGCTCTCCGATCCTGACTCAAGGATGACGCTAGCCATTTGTAACGTTTCTAGGTCGTATCCTTCTTCGTCACAAAATTTTGTAGATGTGCACTCGTTAACACATAAGTCCAAGGTTGACAACATTTGAGTCCACGCGAATGGCTCAAATAAATGTTCCGGGAAAGGTTCTGGGAAATAAGCCTCGTCTTCTACGGATCTTTCCAAAACGCATTCCTCTTTGATTATGTCTCCACAATCAGATGCTCCACACATCTAGACATGCGCTTTTGTTTGCATCCATGCAGGTATTTCTTTTTCATTTACAGTGGTTGAATTAAATTCTTGCATTGGTGTTTTTGCAACGTCTCTATAGCTGTGATCCTTCATGTTGACTTTCGTTATTAGCTCTTCGTGCCTTAGGTAGATTTGGTCGTACCCCCAATCTTGTATCATTTTGAGTTGACGCATAAATGGTCGTCCCAAAATAATGTCGAAGTTGTTCGTTTTCCCGAAATCCACCACAGCAAAGGTGTGCTCATAGTTAATTCCACACGAAGTTACAACTATTTGGTCCAGGATTCCCAATGGTTTCTCTACATACCCATCTGTGAGTTGCAGTTTCATTCTCGTTTTCCTGAGAGCTGGACGGCCCCATTTCTCCCAGATTTGCTTTGTAGCAATCGCCACTCCCGCTCCATTGTCTAGGATAGCTATCGTTTTTATATCCTGATATTCAACAGGTAGGGTTGTATTCCCCTCCTCGCCTTCACAGTAATCTCCGACCTTCCCGTTTGTTTTCTTCTCCCGTAGGGTTTGTCGGAAGAGGAATCTTTACTCCTTTGCGCTCCAAATGTTTCCCCATGTCTTCCCATAAGTGTGGTCTGACTCTCAAGAGTTCGGACAACGTGATTGTGCATGTTATAGGTGTCGACAGCATCTCTTGAAGACTTTTTGAGTCAACCATATGTGGAATAGTTCTCATCTGGGATGGAATTAACCTTATCTCCGATTGTGCCTCATGTTCACCTATAAATGAAGACAGGGTTTTCAAGGATTGAGCTTTGCTTTCCACCGAAATCTCCGTTCCCGCATCCCCATACAGCGATTGTATATCGGTTGGATAAAATCCGTTATCCAGGTTAATCTCAGGAATTGGAGCAGACTGTAACGTCGCGCTTCCGTTCTTTTTGTTTCTAATGGTTTCCCATAAGTGTTGTGGCCATTGTTCTTCAACTTTTGGAATTGGCATTATCGTCATTGACTTGGTGTCATCAGTCGTGTTCGGCACCACCCGATGATCCAGTGACAATATCGTTTCAGGTCTGGGTCCGTTTACTTGTTTTGGTTCATCGATTTTTAGTTTTTCTCGCTCTTTGTGAATCAACACTTCTTGTTCTGGGGTTCTAACCTCCTTAGGTTCCATCAACGCCTGGGCTGTTTCAATGAGGTGTTTACACATTTCCCATTGCTTCGTTTCCACTTCTGGTTGAGGATAAGTTAACCATCTCTGCTCTAAGGTTTGGTTTGTTTTTAGCCTTGCTTCGTACGCTTGTAATAGAGCATCTAACGGCTTTAGCACTTTCTCAACCAAGACTGATCCCCCTGAGGACACTTTCCTCGGCTTGTTGTTAACCTCAGCAGTTTTACTCTCTCTCTCTTGTTTGAGTTGCTCCTTCGTTTCATGCAATTCGTTTTGCATGGCAATTTGGGTGTTCAATCTTCTTGTTTTCATCCTGTCTCGTTTCGCCTTCCAGGATTTTCGTTGAGTTCTCACGGATAAACTCTCATTTTCTGTGGGTATCGGCAACTCGACCTTTTCCTCCAAGGGCTCGTTTTTCCTTAAGTCCTTGGCTTGGGCTCTTGTTATCGCATTGATTTGGATCATGGGATCAGTTTTTGATCTGCTGCTCGCACTTGGTATCACCCCCACAATATTCATAGTTGCTTTTCCCTTGTTGTCCGGATTCTTTGGGCAATCTGGCAATATGTGATTCACACCACATCCGTCACAAAACCCAAAAATTTTCACTCTTTCGCCTTTGAAAGGGCAGTTACGCTCCCAATGATCCGTACTTCCACAGTTATAGCACTGTCCAATTGGTGGTTGATTTTGAAGAGGTGGTCCCATAGGTTGTCCTGCTCTATTAGGATATCTTCTTGGTTTGTAATTTTGGTTCGCAATGAACATTAACGTTCTTTCGTCTACCAAATATTGATCTCTCGAAGGTTGTGCTACATACGTTGGTGGTGCCATACCCTCGCTATTTCCCCACGGTTAATAGGCTACGTCTGCGTACATTTGTGATTCAGGTTTTGTTGCGTAAGGCTTATTCGGCTCCTCATCATAAGAAACTTGAAGTGTACTATGTGTTCCTGGTGATGTTCCACAAGGTTGAGCATACCTAATCATGGCTCTATTTTCCTGTGGTAATGGAGGTTGTTGACCCAACACAGGTTGAGGTATGTCTGCTCCTGCTACCATATTCATATTTGGTCCAACTTGATATCTTGGAGGAGGTGGTTGGGATGGTACTGCTGGAGGTACATACGGTCTTTCCCTCACATAGTTTTTGTTATAAAAACACTCTTCCGTGCTATGATTCGTCCATTTTTTCTCTATGGCGCACCATTTTAGTACTCGTCCATTCACAACTGGTGCTTTCGGCTGTTGTGTGCACCACAGCGTCGGATGATTCCCCCCGCATGTCACGCTTCCTCGTCTGAGACTGTCTCAACACCGGATTGGATCTCATATGTTGCTGCATTCTCTTCGTTACCTCTCCTATCAATTGATCAGCTGTCGGCATCAAGGACGCCTGAGCATCTTTCTTGGTAGAGGGTTTTCTTTTAATCGATGAAGAGCCACTGGTTACTGAATCAGTATCCTCTGACACTTCCCCATATGCTTTGCAGTTATCGACAAGATATAACACTTCCCTTGTAGCCTGTTGAAACGTGCTACAAGCTTTTAAATGAAGGTTCTTTTTCAAGGTTTCATTCTTAAGTCCTTCCACGAAGAGCACAGACAATCTCTTGTCCTATGGTAACTCCCTCCTCGGGCATCTCTCAATGTATTGCTTGAATCTCAAGGTTGCTTCCTTCACTTTTTCATTCTCCCTTTGTTTAAAAGCGTATATCTGCGATACAGTATTATGCTTTATACCCCGTTTTGCGAATTCTTTTGCGAACTCACACAATACATGTTCAATATTCGGACAAGTTTCAGGGTTTAAAGGTTGAAACCACGTTAAGGCCGTCCCTTCCAAGGTCAGCCCGAATCCCTCATATTGAGTATGGAAATCAGTGATCTGTTCTGCTCTTAAGACTTGCTTGAAGAGCGATACATGGGCATATGGATCCCCCGATCCGCTATACTTCTTCGGCATGCACTTCGCTACTTGGGATGGCCTGATCCGTCTATGGTCTGCGGTCAATCTCATTGATCCCGTGTCTCGACTTAATCGTTCTCGTGCATCATAGAGGTCGTAGGTTGCTCTCGTTGGCTCCCCTGCCCCAAATCTACTACTAGGAGGCAAATGTGATGGGGTGGCTGCAAATGTCGGACCTACAGCCGTATGTGTAGAGATAGGAACCGCACTACCTCGATTTGTAGCCATTGATTCTCTGGAATGTAACGTTCCCATGGGGCTTGGCATCGAATAATGAGATCGACTGAAAGAATCAGCTACATGAGTCCTCCCTCCACCTGTGGTCAACGGTTCTAGCACGACAGTTGTAGGTGCTAGTCTTAGTGGGCTTGGAGTGACATAGTAATGGTGAAGTAGTCCCCCAAAGTACGTATATCCTTCCAACTCTTTTTTATCGATTGCTGCATATCGTCTTCCATACTTGTCGTATGCTGCAATTTTCGTTTCCGCTCCCTCTGTGTAGGTGAAGACATAAAGTATTTTCCGCTCAGTCATCTCCCCGACGTAGGGTTCCTCACATCTATAATAGAAATCTTGCTCTCCATTATTATACTTGTATAACCCCAAGTAGACATTATCCGTGTTGATTCTCAACGTTTCGTTTTCTCGCCTTCATCTCGCATTAGGTAAGCTCATTGTTGGTGCCTTTTCCTCATGTTCCTCGTCTATTTTGGCTTTTGTGCCCATCAATCCCCACTTGTCTACAATGTTAGGATTCAGGACTACCAAGTACATGATACCCTCGTCATCTAGGTACCTGTCTCCGCTATAGCTCACAGGCACTAAGTCCCTGAACTTACTTGGTCTATCTTCTATTTTCACACAGTAGCGGTCCATACCATCTTTGTATATCTTGGCACCTTGCTTGTTGTCGTATTGATACTTGATGAACAATAGCTTTAGTGTGGCCGAGGAGTTTGATGGTCCTGCTGCCATGTTTTCTCTTCCGTTTAGTTTTACTTGTCCCAAGTGTTCTGTGAAATACTCGGAAGATCTCTCTGAAGAAGTATCGGATATGCCTTCTTCAAGGATCGGCTCTAACGGTCGTACTATCCTTTGGTTTACACTCTCCTCTGTTCATGCAACACTTGTTTGATCCGCTAAATTTAGGTGTCTGGTGTTGATTTGTTTTCCCGATCTCAAAAACATGAAGAAAGTGGGATTTACTGAATCCAAACCTCTTACCTGGAGATGGAATGATCTTCCAATTCCTGCGACTGCATGGATTGTTACTTGATCGGTCGCTGCGAATGAATACACTAGATGGCTATGAGATCATTGTATCATTCCAATTGTCAGCAGATTCAACACTTCAAAATGATCTCGACACAATTTTGCTTGCAGATTATTGAGAGTATGTCCAATTTGAGCTTTGACAACTCCTGGTATCTTAAATAGTTTAGGTCAATGAACAGGTCAAAAATGAGCTAGATCTGGGCCAGAGATACACCGATCGCGATCGTAGTTCTGGGCCCAAATTAGATGAAACTTCACCAGCTTGTTCACTAGGCTATTTTAAGACTACCTGCCAGACACTTTTGTATTTGGACTCAAAAAAGTCAAGTTTTTACCATTTCTTGGTTGGAAGTGCCTGTTTTCCCAAATTTATCAGTTTGACTTGATTATGATGTTTGATTTGGAATTTGAGAGATACCTGGATTGTCCTGTGTACAAGCTATCCCTCTGTATGATTCCTTCCCAGTTTTGATGTATTTTAGTCTACCAAAAGTCGATTTCTAAGCCAGTTTAGCAGTTTTTGACTTGGATCTGTATTCAGATGGTTTGACAGGTATTTTGAGGTTTCTGGCTCTAGGTCCTTTAGACTTTTATGCTTGTAAGCACCTGAGGATCCCACATATGAAATCTGGTCAAAATCTGGCACTTAGGTACACCGATCGCGATCGTAGTTTTGAGCCCAAATCAGACCAAATTTCGCATGCTTGTAGACACTGATGTTTTAAGGCTATCCCCAAAGTCTTTTTGCATTTGGATCACCAAAAGCCAGGATTCTGCACTTTCTGGGTCTGTCAGGCTAGTTTTACCCAAGTGGCTTGATTTCCTTGATTTTTGATGTTTTTGGGTGTGTTGCTTTAGACAAAGTTGTTTAGAATCTTATCAGGAAGGCACATGTCAAATCTTGTACAAATCTAACACTGAGGTACACCGATCGCAATCGTAGTACCTGGGCCAAATCTGATGAAATTTTGTCTGCTCTCTCTGACAAGTGTTTCCTAGTGTTTTGTGCTACCACTTTGTGATTTGAATCAATATCAACTCTGTTTGGTCAGATTTCCAGAATTTCAGAGTCTTATGGCTTTTTTGGCCAAAGTTATGGTTTTCTGGTTTCTCGACTCTAACTTTTGCCCCAAATCTGATTGGAATGTGATTTGCTTATCCTACTCCTAAGTACAGAACTGAAAAAACATAAGGAAATGAATCAAACAAAACAAACACGACGGATTTCGGGTGAGATTTCAGTACTCAATCAAATTAGAGAAATTGAAGAGAAAAAATGCTTTAACACACTCACTCACAGCTCCCTAAATCTCCTAAGAGAGGATCTAGCCGGTCCATTGGCTGTAGACTCCACTAAGCTCTAAACCCTTGTCTAGCAGCCTAACTGAGGTGTAAAATGGATTTGTGGATTGCTCTTTTTTAAGGAGTCTAACTGCGCACTCGGTCACTCATCACCTAAGGTGCATTCCCCGGCAACGGCGCCAATGTTTGCGGGTCGCCGCGACGGACGTCCATACCATAGCTCTCAAGCATCAACATATTTATCAATACAAGGGAAGCGACTCGGATGAGGCATGGAAACTCACTAGGGTGTCATTCCTAATGAAGTGAACTCGAAGAGATGCAACTACCAACTCTACAAGCAAATCAAACGCATTACCGCCAAGTAATCTGCCTATGTCCTCCTACACAACTCTACAGTCATCACGCCCGTTTACCATGCAAATCATATCGGAATCGCACGAAACTTGAAGAGAAGCTATAGGGGATTATCAGGAACTGTCACAGCATTCTGGAGAGGTACAAAGATCGCGATAGTTCGTCCCAAAGTCAGCAAAAACAGCGAACTGATGATCCTAATGGGTCGTTTTAGGGTCTCTAAAGCCCCTCCTAGGGTCAAAACAACATAAAACACGCATATAGACACTCAAAACAGTGATTTAAGGCCTCAAACTCGTAGTTGAAAGCCTACACCGAATCTTGAATGATTACACTTGAATGGAAGAGCAAGATGAGAGGAACACAATGCAATAAACAAATCTGAATTTGGATTACCGTAGCCACAATGGCGAAGATTACAAGTTTGAACAAGAAGGAGCTCTCAAACGTATGCTGTCTTCTCACTTTTCCATCAAAAATATTATCCCCAAACTTACAAAAAATAACCTTTATAGATTAGGTCTTTACAAATGGCTTGTCCGGCCATAAGCTCCTAAACTTCTAACTGGCTCTCTAATATACAATTGCTCCCATAAGAATAATCATACATCCTTTGACAAATTCTCGGCTTAGAGATGCTTCCTTACAAAAGAATTTTACAATGGTTTCTCATAAAAATATAATCCTTCTCTGGAAACGGCCGCTTGTTGCTTCGTTCGCCAAACAACAGGTTTGAAGTGGAGTCTTAATGATGGTGGTGATCTTTTCGATGTCACTCTTTACCAAACTATTATTGGATGCCTTATTTATGTACGCAATATGAGGCCATATATTCAGTTTGCAGTCTCATAGATGAGCAAATTTATGCATAGCCCAATGTTTAAGCATTAGGATCTTTTGCTACTTGAGTGGCACTTTACATCTTGGATTGTTTTATCCCAAGGGGGGGTCATTGCCACCAGATTTACATGCTTTTTCGGACTCGGATTGGGCTGGTTGTTATGACATGCGAGTGTCCACAAGTGATTTATGTTTCATGCTCAGAAGCTCATGCATATCATGGTTGAGCAAGAAGCAACCTACTATGGCTATCATGGATGCTTGAGGGTCGGTCACTTATGACATCACTTGCATCATCGCTGATGTCATCGCCTATGTCATTGCCTACATCGTCACTAGAAGACTCTAGGAGAATCTAGAATGATCTAGAAGATTCTAAAAGTATCAAGGAGATTCTAGATGTTTCTAAAAGCTTGGAGAAGAATCTAGAAGTTTTTGGAAAGCTCTAGAAAGTTGAAGAAGGATCTATAAGAACTAGAAGGATGAAGAAGGTTCTAGAAGATTCTAATCTCCTCAAGAAGAACCTAGAAAGTTCTAACCTCCTCAAGTAACCTCTTCAAGCACTAGTATAAATAGGGGTCTTCTGCCACAAGCCCCTCAGTCTTGCCAAATTGTTATGAGTGCGTATAGAGCTAGAAAAGAGCAAGAGGAGGTGCTCATAATGTACAAGAACTTGGGACTTGATGATAAGCTTAATCTTGATTACAAGACTTAATACTTTATTAAGAGAGCTAGATACAAGACTTGGATTACATGATTTGAGTACAAGACAAGGCTGATTGCAAGGACAAGCTCGAACATAAGATAAGAACTAGAAGAGAGCCCTACAACCACCTCATCCGGTTGAGATTCAAGGACATGACGAATATGAGGTCGAGAAAGTCCTAGATTCTCGAGTTTCGTGTGGCAGGTTACAGTACTTGGTGCATTGGAAAGGCTACAATGTCAGTGAAAGAACCTGGGAACCAGCACACAATCTTCAGTATGCACCTCTTAAAGTCCAAGAGTTCCATCAACAACATACATGGAAGCCCTAGCCAAGGAACACCACCGCTCCTTGTGGAACTCGCCGCTAGAGGAGGAGGTCAATGTCATGGATGCTTGGGAGTCAATCGCTTATGATATCACCTGCATCGTCGTTGATGTCATCGCATGTGTCATTGCCTACATAATCGCATATGTCATCGTCTGCATCGTCGCCTATGTCATCACCTATGTCATCGCCTACATCGCCACTAGAAGACTCTAGAAGAATCTAGAAGGTTCTAAAAGTATCAAAGAGATTCTAGATGTTTTTAGAAGCTTGGAGAAGATTTTGAAAGAATCTAGAAGTTTCTGGAAAGCTCTCCAAAGTTGAAGAAGGATCTAGAAGGTTCTATAAGAAGTAGAAGGATCAAGAAGGTTCTAGAAGATTCTAACCTCCTTAAGAAGAACCTAGAAAGTTCTAACCTCCTGAAGTAACCTCCCCATACACTAGTATAAATAAGGGTCTTGGGCCACAAGCCCCTCAGTCTTGCCAACACTAGTTGTGAGGCTCCTATGAGGAAAGCCCTCTTCTAGTTCTTGTCTTATGAGAAGGGAAGGGCATTTTTTTTTCCCTATACTCTATGTGCCATCTCTCGTTTGCCGCATCACTCCTAGGGGGGATTTGTTACCATACATATGTGGTAGTGATGTGTGTGAACACACTTAGGACTGTCAGGGCATTTTTTTTCCTCACTAGGTGTTTTTTTCCCCCCGTGCATTATATATACACCCATCACTCTAGGGCTAACTTATCTTCCCATTTCACACTAAGTAATACTACTCTATGTTGTGTGCCTTAAGCTTCTTCGTCTTCTCCAAGTTGTGTGTGTTTCCCTGCAACCCTATTTCCAATAGAGGATTTTGTTGGATACAGAGCTCAGAGAACACGTTGTGGTATTGTGGACAAGGAGTTTGGCACTATGAATGTATGTATTTATGATTCTTGGATCTTTGTACTTCTTTGGTTATTTTCAGCCTCTTCTTCATAGATTTGTATTAGTATTCATTTCTAGTATTTAGCTTTCATTAGGACTTAAGAAATTTTTCCTTGAGAAGTTGTTGTGTGGAGTCTAATTTCTAGGATTAAGTCTTTGAGATGTCTTATCCTTTTTAGTTTAAAGTTGAGTACTTGTTTCAAGTTTTAGCCAAGTAAGCTGCTTCAACTTATGTTGGGTATGCCTTCTCTAGAAGCATTTTTTAGTTTATAATGTTTTGTTTTATCCAAATTTGTTTAGTAGTAAATAAAATGATTTAGTTTTTTTTTGCTTTCTCGTGTCCCTTGCTTTTGTAGTTTTGTGAGTGTCTTATCTCCTCGTATAATTCGTGAGTTTAGACTATTCTGAACTTATGAAGGTATATTATTAGATGAGGATCGCTCTTGGATATGTGTATAAGACCACGTTCAAGACATCCTTTGGATTGTATAGTGATGCCATACAGTCTTACAAATGCTCCCACAACATTTAATAGGATGATGGATTGGTTTTTTTGAGAGCATAGATAGTTTGTGGGCACTTTCTTTGATGATATCATCATATTCTCCAAGAATAAAGAGAACCACAAGAAACGTTTCTTGAGGCACTGAGGAAAACACGGGTTGTGCATCAACAGGAAGAAGAGGGAGTTCTTCCGACCAGAGATGCACTTTTTGGGGCACATCTTCTCAACAAAAGGTGTATAGAACGACCCAGCAAAAGTTGCCACTATTTGGGATTGGAAAGAAATTTGAAGCTTTTTGGGTTTGTGCTCGTATCACCGACGGTTCATTAGAACGGTTGCAAAGATTGCTTTGCCTTTGCATCCTCTGGCTCAGAAGGGTGTTTCGTTCACTTGGGGATCTTCATAGATTGTAGCATTTGAGACACTCAAGGAGAAGTTGACAACTGGTCCTATTTTAATTTTACCAAACTTACAAAAACAATTTAAGGTTTACTGTGATGCTTGTGGTAACAGTCTGGGTGCGGTCTTAATGGAGGAGGGCCAAGTCACAGCTTACAGAGTCGCATGTTGTCTAGATCCAAGAGGGTTGCATGGATATATGAGAGGAGGACTTGCAGTGATTCACGCTCTGACTCAGTGGAGTCGTTACTTGTTGTGAGAAGATATCAGGTGCTCACGGATCATCAAAGCTTGAAGTATTTTTGGTCCCAGGAACAACTTTTAGATAAGCAAACAGCCTAGAGGCATTGAGGGAACCTTGAAGGGGGTGGAAAAGTATTTTAACTAGCTTGAGCTCAAGAAGGATGTGGATGAATTTGTGCACACTTGTGTGGTGTGTCAGAAGGTAAAGTTTGGCATGCACAAATTGGTAGGACTCTTATAGCCTTTACTCATTCTAGATCAAACTTGTGAAAGTAAAGTAATGGATTTTATATTTGATCTTCTAAAGACTCAGATCGGGCATGATGGTATTTGGACCAAATTGGTAGGACTCTTATAGCCTTTACTCATTCTAGATCAAAGTTGGGAAAGTAAAGTAATGGATTTCATCTTTGATCTTCCAAAGACTCAAAGTGGGCATGATGGTATTTGGACCATAATTGATAGATTCAGCAAGCAGGCTCATGTTGTACGAGTAAAGAAGACAGTGAAAACAGTCCACTTGGCCAAAATGTTTGTCTTGCAGATTTTCAAATTACATGGCATGCCTAAATCTATAGTGTCAGATGGAGACCCCAGATTCATGAGCTTGTTTTGGAGAGCAATGTGGGAGAATATAGGCACTCATCTTGAATTCTTTTGTTGATTCATCCACAGTCATCCACAGACCGATGGGTAGTTAAACATAGCCAACTCGGTGGTTTTGGATTTCTTAAAGTTCACATTTTCGACAAAAAGACTTATTCGGATAAGAAATTTTCCATTGGTGGAGTTTGCTTACAACAACACTCTTCACACATCTATGGGGAATGCGCCATTTGAGATTGTTGTTCCACCTATTTTGTTCACCAAGGGCAAGATTTCTCAAAGTAGATGAGTACACACAGGATTTGGAGACCGCTTTTGCTAGTTGAAGGAGCCTTTGCAGGAAGTCTCAAGCACGGCATAAGAAGGCAAGAGACAAGCATCAACGTGACTTGTAGTTGAAGGAGAATGATTGGGTGCTTCTCCGGTTTGAGACAACACGCCAACATAAGAGGAAGGGTGAAGAGAAGCTTTTCTTAAAGATTAGTATGTGACACTATGGGCACTTCCAAAGTTCAGGAAAAGATCAACGAGGTATCCTTTCAATCAAAGTTGCTGGATAATTGGAAGGTTCACAATTCTTTTCATGTGTCTCTTGCAACCTTTCAAGCTTGAAAAAAGGAAGTGAAGGGTAAGCTGCTACGTCGATATTTGGTCAAGTTTAGGAACTATCCAGCTCTTGATGCAAAGTGGATGGAGGAGGACTTAGCAGATTTTTCGCAGTTACTAGAGTTGTACCTTGAGCTTTTGATTTTGGTTTAGCTCCAACTATTACAGAAGTGCACATCGAATTAGTAGGTTGAATATGGTGCGGTGCGTGCTACATTAGAGGGGAGCCACTCCACTCCTTTGTTAGAGATTATCTAGAAGGAATAAAGTCACTTATTTCGCTATGATATTTTAGTGGTATTGATAGGTTGAAAGTATGCCTTCATAAAAAATGTACATTGAAATGGGATTTCCTAAAAAGAACTTGTTACACGTGTTCTCTTGTATGCATGTTTGAGTAGGTGTCGAAAAGATGAAGCGATTGCAACATTTTATTTGTTCACCTAACGGGTGATGTGAATATGATAGTAACAAGATTTAGAAGATTAAGACATTCTGAAAAGATCAATGTTGTCTTGATGTGATTGCTAAATAAGTTACAGTGATCATGATTTGTATATAAGATCCCGATGGGGATAATGATGTGAATTTGATGTCACCATTCAATGACTAGTGTCTTTGTGCACATGCTAGACGTGTGTGCAATATGGTGCATGTCTGCATAGAGTCAGTGTCTACTGAGCTAGTTTCTCTCCTTTATCTATTTTGTAGGCATATTTGAGGGTGATTACACTTCTTTCATATGGAGGGTATGCCACAATTATGATCTCATTATAATGATGTGGCATTACTTAATGCTAGACTTGGGTCCAGTCTTCTGGTGTTTCTCAAGCTTGGCCCTTCTCCCTCTCTTTCGATCCGGTCTATGACTTGCCACATCATCCAAATGTAATAACCGAAGCCCCTTGCAAGGCTTCTTTTTGTATTGATGAAGTTGTGCTATTGTGAGCCCGTTCGCAACAATCACAGTGCTAATGGCACTTTGGCCTCCAATTTAGAAGCAAACGGTCCCAAAAGCAACTCATTTTAATTGAGAGTGCACAAAAGCACCCAATTTTTTTTTTGCGAAAGTCACTTGGTGCTTGTAAAAACTGCCACTTTCGCAGTTGTACATACATTGTGCCACACCATCCATCCGTGCACTGCCACATCAACCTATCTATACAATCCTACAATTGGCATCGTGAATTCTTGGCTGCTTTGATATACAGAGCTCTCAACTCAATCAATAGTGAGTGATACTCTGCAACATTATTAAGTGTTCCCCAAACAAAACTCCCCAAATATTAGCACAACCACCAGGTGGATAAATGAAAATGTTTCAACTCTCCATCTTCTCTATGCCTTCACAAGCGCCATCAAAGTAGAGAGACCACGTAGAAGAAGAAGAATCACTAGCATTTACAACTAAATAGGAGAGTAGGATTAGTCATATTACTAAATCACATCCAATATGGTGTAAATTTTATCAAAATTAATTTTGGTAGAGAACCAAGTTGGACTTTGTTCCTAAGAAAGTACTTCACAAAAAGGACCAAACGACACATGGCTTAAATTCTTAGGAAACATCTTATGATGTGCATCATATAATAAGACTAACTTCCCATCCTCAAAATCATAGGTTTTAGACTTCTTTGCTCGTTGTTTTGTTTGGCATTTATTTGTTACTTCTTGATTCAAATAGGCTCTCAATCTCCACTCATCTAAATTCCTTCACAATACAATAAGGACCACACTACACATGGCTTAGATTTCCAAGAAACATCTCATGACGTGCATCATATAAAAAGACTAACTGCCCATCCTCAAAATCATAGGTTTTAGCCTTCTTTGCTCTTTGTTTTGTTTGGCGCTTCTTTGATACTTTCTTTATTGAAAAAGGCTCTCAACCTCCACTCATCTAAGTGTTCTAATGTACCCAACCTCTCTTTCAAACTCTCCTCCAAGGGCAAGGAATGCTCATGCAAAAATCTCAAGGTAGCAATCTCATGCTCTATAGGCAACACACACTCTTGACCATACACCAAAGAGAAAGGAGTAAACAACCATAATATGATTATTAGGTCTCAAATTTTTCTTAAGATGAGCAGCATGCTAGCACAAATCACAATGCTTACACTAGTCAAATGAGTCCCTAAAAACACTCCCCGCAATGTTATTAAAGTCAACTTTAATAATGCCCCCCTCAAAGGGGTTATCCACTATCTTCTCTGTCAACATCCAGGTATATTTGTTTTACTAACCCACTACCAATCTAACTCCAAACACCTACATACATCAAAAGTTCTCGAGGACAACCATAAGCTTTTGTGCATCCTCTATTGTGTGGAAGGTCAAATGCGCACATATTATTAATGTCACTCCTTCTACACCTTATTATACCTTGGTTGAGATATGATCAAAGTTATTACAAGCTTTATACAATCAATGGGATACATCAATAGGCTCTTTCGGAGTCGTAGAGCTTTTCTCACCTAGTGGGGACACATGCCAAGCTTCCTCGGTGTGGACTAGAGGCACATTACATGGCACTAAACACCTCCTTAGTGATCAATGTCTTGTACTCTTCACATGCCCTGCTCAAGTCCTCAATGGCAGCTCTGGTTTAGCACTCTATAGACTTCTTGGCGATGCCAACACTTTATAGACTTCTTGGTGATGCCAACTGGTTCTTCTCCATCACCTTCATCATTGAATATTATCTATTTTGTGATGAGGAAATGGTTCTAGTTGGTGGTTGACATTGAGTTACTGCCTTTAGCAAGCAAGCTCCTTTATCACGGACACTGCTGGTGGCTTTTTAGATGTCTTGGCATTTTGAAATATAATTGCAGAGAGCAAATTTGATGCAAAATGCCTATCTTTCAGAGGGAGTTGTCATCCTCTCTCTTCGTAGATGGCTAGGGCATTTTTTACTCTCTTTAGGAGAGGTTCCATGTGTCCTTTTCAGTTTATTAAGTTTTTCAAATTTTGACCATGTGGCTTGTTTTATATGAGTTGTTAGATGTCACGTTGGGACATGCGTTGTACTTCTGTCATGTACTTGTACTCAAAATTGACACTAATTGGGCTTATTAAGGGATTTTCAAGTAATAGAAATCAACCTCTCTTTCTTGTGTGTGTGTGTGTGTGTGTGTGTGTGTGAGAGAGAGAGAGAGAGAGAGAGAGAGAGAGAGAGAGAGAGAGAGAGAGAGAGCTCAAAAGTAGAGTATGTGGGCTGAAGCATGGGATTAAGGAAACGCCAATCAAAGTTGATTAAAGAACCTTACAAACGCTCATTATCGAATGCTCCATGATGCTACTGTAGTCAAATAGCATAAGCTTTTTTGTAAGTGTGGTGCCTTAGCTTGGTTTCTTTAGTAAAGTTATGCTACTTTTTTTTCCTTCAACTCAAAAATCACAAGCTTATGGAGATAATTAAATACTCCCTTCACGGACTAAGGGTAGGAATGTGGTTAGCTCAAGGTTAATTTGAGTTTGCTCATTGTCTTTCTCCTGATTAGGGTTTCTTCAACTCAAAAATCACACGTTTATGCAAAAGATTAAATACTCTCCTCGTCGACCAACGATAGGAGTGTGGTTAGCTAAATGCTAATTTTACATTGCTCATTGTCTTTCTCCTGCTCTGAGTGGGTTCCATTTTGCTCCTTTCTCACCTCGTTGGGATCTATCAATATATGGGGCTTCACACTATAACATTAGTGCACAAATGGGTGAGTTGGGCCAACCAACATATCATTGCACACCTTTGGCGTGACCCACCTCCCCTCTCAACTCTCTCTCCTCCCTTCCCTCCCGAGGAACATTCTCCCACTTGCATTGCGTAATCTTTCCAAGCCTCCCTTAAGAGGCCTTTCGCGCCTGTGCGCTACAGAGATATGCAGAGATGTATTTACATTTCTTTTTGCAGTGCATCGTCCCGCTCTCGTACACAGAGCAAGTGGGTTGTTTCGAGACACTTTGAGCCCACGCTTTCGCTCTCAAGGAACTGTTTCTGTTCGTGTTCGAGAGAGAGAGAGCGCCGACAACCAGATCAAGAGTGAGAGTCATTGCCTAATCCAGAGATGGGTGATGGGGATTTCGCCGCAGCTGCTGTGAGACAAGGTGACCTTACGGCCGCTGCTGACAGCTTGGTTCTCTCTACATCCGTGTGCAATGTACCTCGCTTACTCGCGGGCGCTCTTTCTGGCGCCCTCACTGGTGTATTTGCTGTAGGTTAGTCCTCTATTTTGTGCCCATCTGACAGGAGGCATGTAAGTCTCTTCAATTCAAATTATGCACGTTATGCCAATGAAATTTTGTTGAAGGATAGTATTTTCTCTTGGCAAGTACTTGTTTGATTTGGCTGTTTTCTTTGATGCACTCATTTTTATAAAAAATTGCGGGTGCTCTCTGAACAAGAACATCACAGTAAATGCTTTTTTGTGAGTAGGTTGAAAGGCTGACATCAAGGTATTTAGTGCTGTGTATAAGTATGCCCTTGTGCAAGGCAAGTTTGCTAAGCTTCTGCTCAATGTGGTTTTTGTACATGCAGTTGGCGCATTCACAGGGGCAGTGACTGGAGCCTTGGCAGGCCGTGCAACAGATAGTGGGCTGCTGAGGGGTGCAGGCCTAGGGGCAGTAGCTGGTGCTGTGCTGTCCGTCGAAGTGTTAGAAGCCTCCAGGGCCTACTGGTACTCAGAGCACGCCAGCTCACGGCTTTCCTCTTCTGTGGTTAGCATTTTACTAAGCACCTTTCTAGTCTACAGGGGAATGTGATTCTGCATATAATTTGGATAATTTAAGCAGCTTTGTACTTACAAACTGTAAAAGATTGAATTGGGAGATGAACGTCCTTTTGTCCTCAATAACGTAAAGAGCAGTGGGGGACTCAATAGAATCCTTACATTAGGTAGGAAGCACCTCTATCTCTATGATACATGAGAGAACATTTTTTATTGCATTCTCAACTCAAACAAAGTTCTGAAGGGGAGTTGGCTGCTAATGTTAGTATGTGATTAAATCTGAGGCATGTTAATTGTTTACCATGGAATTTTAAAAGAGAATAAGGCGCTTGAAAATCAACCCTTTGCGTGCAGCCACATGTGGACATGAACCGTTACCAACCGATTTTTTGCTTGTCAACGTTGTAAATTAGGTGACATAGGAGCCTGCAGAAATGTTTCTATGCCCCTTGAACTATTCACAAGGATCTTGGATAAGAGAATGCAAAACAATATATAGGATCCCAAGCTTTTGTCAACCTTTTTTACAAGATTATTCAAGCAAATCCCGCACATTTGTTTTGGTCATCATTATTTTTGTATTATCTGCAGGCTGAATTCCTTGAAGATCTGCTGAATGGAAGGTTTGTACAAAATCAGGTCGCTCCCACGATCCTAAATGTGCATAGATGGCAGGTACTATTCTTTGCCTTGAAGTATGTGCATGCTGGTTGTGTTCTGTTTAATTGCAAGGGTTGCATGCAGGTGTATTTGTTAATTTTAGATGAAAATGCTTGGTGCATTGTTTACACCTGATGATGAAATATGGCCATTGGCTATGGAGCCCTCTTTATAAAGGTTTCGCCCTTCTTAAAAGCACAAAATAAGGCAACAGCATAAACATCAAGCATTAGGCCAAACAGTTGCAAAATGTAGAGCAATCTCAAGAATAGCATCTAAAAAAGAGGGCCTTGCCATTTTTAGTGCTAGGATTTCTTTGTTAGAATTTGGCATCTCTCTAGAATGTCCAATCGGTCCTTTATCTAGTAGGGACAGGTTATAAGGATTGAGGGATTGAGGGCTATTTTGTGGCTGTGCCCGGCTGAGTGAGATAGATGCCTATCATCTTGGGTCATTTTTAGCCATGTGTAGGGCCCTGCACCCTCTTCCCATCTATTGCCCTACTTCTCGTGTGCAGTAAAGAACGGGTCAGTCAGGAAGCCTTGGGTCCTATATGAGGGCAGTGGGGATGTAACCGGCCCGTAGGGCGGTAGGCGTTGGCTTTCACCCGAAATTCTCTACTTTATACACACACACAAAGCACTTTGCAAAGAGAACCTGCGACGGGAGTTAACACTTCAACTCACACACGGCTCGGAAGCTAGAATGCTCCGAGCAGACGCCGACAACCTGTAGGCCCCAAAATTGGCGCCCCTTTCGGTATTTCTTTATTCTTTAGGAGGGTAAATTACAAGGTAAGGTCCTGGGAATCCTTCACGTGTATCCACCTAGATACCATTTGATTTGGCCAAATTTCGGCAGCATAACAGCCCCAAAACTTGCACGAAACCAATTCCCCTGCTGGAACTCGCTTGCACTGTCGTATACCCTCTGATTCCTGTCCAAAAACAGTAAATTCAGCACGCTGTATTTACTGGTTTTTGCCCTGTTTTCAGCCCCAAACAGTCCCCTAACTGTCCTTTGCCAGTGGGGCATGATTCCCAATGATCCTGGCGTCCGTATGGCTGAAAAACAGTCAAATTACAGCGCATACACAGCGCTGATTTTGCACCTGTACGGTGAGGTTATGACCCTCACCAGTGCCTGCTTTGGAGCAGCAGTTAGCTACCCCTGTTCCTGCTCAAGGAGGCTCTTGCCTCAGCACAAAAGCATGAACCCACACAACTGTACATCAGTCAAATGAGTAGCCCTCTTGTGGGGCATCACATAATTGCACGTAGGGGAGAGAGAGAGCAGTATGTAGCGTGCGGGGCATCACTCCCGTCACCATACTGTGCATAGAGGGCAAGGTAAGCATTCCATAGCTTCTGTACCTGTTGCAATCCGCCTGTGGCTGAAAATGGCGCCCCCTTTGATGATATGCAGCTCGTTTTTGCCTCCCAGAGTGGCAGAATCGCTCACAAGCTGACACGTCGCCCAGTTTCCGAGTTTGGGCTTTTCCTGCTAAAAATATCTCAATTGGTGCGTCAGTTGACTTCGCGGCAGAGTTGTAAAGTGTTCCCCTAGTCATACCGAAGGTAATGACGCGAACACATTTCGTGGCCCAAAATAGCAGTTCCCTAAATTTTAGGAGATGCTTCCGTTGGGCTCCCGCTGGTCTTCTGACCATCAATCCTCATTGGGACCGCATCCAAAAGTGCAATGTGGCCCAACTGTCGAATACTTTCTGTTGGTAGTCCCACCTTGACTTTACGCCTTAATTGAGTTCACTTCCTAGTATCCACCAACTTACTAAGTGCGACGGGGGGACCTATATGATCTTGCTCTGAGCCTAGACATCCTCTTACCATACAAATTTCCAGTGCCGACCACTTCCCGTCTGCGGGTGAATCTACCGTTCACATTGGCCATACAATGTCCGACCGTTTGCTACTTCAAAAAGAGGGTCTTAAACAAATAAAATAAACCCCATTGGAAAGAAACCAACAACCAAGGTTAGCAGTTGCCACATCTCTGTGACATGGTTAATAACTGCCACGTCCTCGTGACATACCCCCCTCTTGAAATCGCAAACGTCCTCGATTGCATACCATAAATACACGCCATTGATGATCTTGTGCTATTAACACTCTTTTATCATCGCATGTATCCGCAAGAAAGGTCGTAACATACATAGATACAAATGACTTAATGAGGCCTTCATACTTTTGTCATTTCCATCTATGGCACTGAATTCATATGTACATTTGATGTACTAGCTCTATCATTACCCCTCCTTTGCACACGTTGGGTTGGGGCATAAGTAGGCTGTAACCCAAAGGCTTCAAGGTAAAGCTGCAATACATTTGGTGACTCTGACAGTTCATGCTCTTCCATCCACTTTGCATCCATAGGCGGATAGTTCTTGAACTTCACCAAATAGCGTCTTGCAACTTGTCCTTTAACTTTTCTGTCCTTATGTGCCAAAACTTGCTCAGGTACCAGGATCTCATCAAGTTCCTCAACTTCTGGCTGATCCTCAACTGGCATATCTTCTGGCACATCACCCACGAAGGGTCTTAGAAGACTCACGTGAAACGCATTATGAATCTTCCACGCATCAGGCAATTTCAGCCTGTAAGCCACATCGCTGATCTTGTCAAGCACTTGAAAAGGCCCATAGTAACGCATGCTGAGCTTAGGAAACAGCCGTTCCTTGCCCTTCATCTTCTTTAATCTTGCCTTTTCGAACCTTAAGAGAACCCAATCACCAGGTGATAGTAGCAATTCACGACGGTGACGATCAGCAGCCTTTTTCTGTTTTGCCTGAGTCTTCTCCAAGGCAACTTTAATCTTCTTATACATCTCATCCATGTTCTCAACATATCGATCTGCCTCAAAGATCTTGTCCTTTGTGTGCAAAATGGGAGGAACCTTTTTGCCGCCTTCAACAATTTCAAAAGGTGCTTTGCCAGTAGACGAATGCACTGTATTATTGTACGCATACTCAAGCATAGGCAAATACTGTTCCCACTTGCCCTTATTATCTGACACATAGCATTTCAGCAGATCTAAGACAGTAGAATTGGCCTCTTCTGATTGTCCATCAGTTTGTGGATGAAACGAAGACGAGAACTTGAGCGTAGTACCCATGTTCTCAAACAATCCTCTCCAGAACAAACTGGTCATGCGAGGATCACGATCACTGATAATCGATTGTGGCATACCATGGTACTTAAACACATTGTACATGAACAAGCGTGCCATCTGATCAGATTTTATCTTCTTCCTGACAGGGATAAAATGGGCCTGCTTGCTGAACCTGCAGATAATGGTCCATATACCATCATTCCCTGTTGGTGTCCTTGGAAGATCAAAGATAAAGTCCATAGCAATGCTTTCCCATGGCTTATCCGGAATCGGCAGTGGTTGTAACAACCCTGGTGCCTTTTGCCTGTCAAACTTGACCTTTTGGCAAACTATGCATGCTCGCACAAAGGCATCCACATCTCTCCTCAAGGTAGGCCAATAGAAGAATGTCTATACTGCCTTAACTGTCGCATCAATGCCACGATGCCCTGCATACGGTGGGACATGACTCTCTTCCATGACCTTACGTCGCAATGGCCTAGTGAGACAAAGTCTGCCATGCATCATCATAAAACCATCTCTGAGGAGGTAGTGCTCGTGATGTTGCCCCTCTTGTAACTGTTCAAAGATCCTTGCAAAATCTTCATCAGCAGTATACTGTTCCTTCATGTCATCTAACTCATGATGATAAGGAATTGACACAGCTGAAATTTGTGGCTTTCTTGATAACGCATCAGCCACAACATTCTTCTTGCCTTCCACATGCATAATTTGGAAGTGGAACATGGAAAGAATGTTTGCCCATCGCATATGCTTTTCGGATAACTTTGACTGTGTCAAGAAGTATCGCAAGGTCTGATGATCTGTTTGGACAACAAAATCAGCACCTAAGAGGTAGTGCTTCCAGCTAGAAAGCGCATGAATCACGGCCAAGAGCTCTTTCTTATAGACTTGCATAGTCCTCTCTGGCCCTTGCAAAATTCGGCTTTCATAGGCTACTACCCGTCCATCTTGCATTAGCACTGCTCCGATGCTACTGTCACACGCGTCACATTGGACCACAAATGACTTCCTGAGATCTGGCAAAACAATAACTGGATCTGAAGTCAACTTTTCCTTTAAGAGACTAAAAGCTGAAATCTCTTTTTGGGTCCATCTGAAAGTGACCTCTTTCTTTTGCAATGCGTGAAGAGGCGATGCTATCTCTGCAAAATTTCTGATAAACCTTCTATAGTAGGAACACAATCCCAAGAAGCTTCTGACATCGTGCACAGTCTTCAAGTCTGGCCATGTCTTGATAGCTTCGACCTTTGCGGGATCCATTCTTACACCATCCTTTGAGACTATGTGGCCCAGAAAGTGGATCTCTTCAAGGAAGAATTCACTTTTCTTAGGATTGACAAGTAACCTGTGACTGCGCAGCTCTTCGAACACAATGGTCAAGTGACGCCTATGCTCCTCTTCATTCTTCGAATACACAATCATGTCATCGAAGAACGTTCCAACAAACTGTTGATGCGAGCGGAAAATCCGGTCCATCATTCTGTTGAACGTGGCTGGAGCATTTGTTAGCCCAAACGGCATCACTAGAAACTCATAAAGACCAAATGTCGTTCTAAATGCAGTCTTGTGCACATCCTCTGGGCTTATACGAATCTGATGGTACCCACTCTTCAGGTCTATCCTGCTGAAAATTGCAGCACCCTCTAAACGATCGAGAATATCATCAATGCGAGGAATAGGAAACCTATTCTTGATGGTATTCTTATTCAACGCACGGTAATCAATACACATGCGCCATGAGCCATCCTTCTTCTGCACTAGGAGCACTGGGGAGCAAAAGGGTGAAGAACTAGGCTGAATCAGCCCCTTCTCTAATAACTCCTCAACCTGGCCCATAATCTCTTTCTGCTGTGCCGCACTAACCCTGTAGGGAGGTCTATTTGGTGGGCTACACCCTGGCACCAAATCTATCCGATGGTCCTCAGGTCTATCTGGCGGTAATTGCGACGGTAATGAATCAGAAAAACAGTCACTAAACTTTTGCAAAAATGCTGACCTTTCTTTATCTAACACAGATAAATTTGACTGATCCCTATCTGAGACATCACGTGCAAAAATCAAGTACACAGAAAGATGATTCTTTATTACAGAAGTGATAGCAGAAGCAGATACAATAGGGACTGACTCTCCTTTAAGCTTTACATCCAAGATGTGAGTTTTGCCCCTATGCTGTACAGTGATCTTTTTGTTGTAGGCATCCAAGTCTCCATGCACTCGGAACATCCACGGGATCCCCAACAAGGCGTCACAACCTTCCAGCGGCATGATGTAAAACTCTTCAGTGTCCACATACGACTGAATATGCAGACGCAGTTTTCCAATGATGGGAGTAACACACTCTGAGTGGCCAGGACATGCCAACCCTGCCTCTGCTGTGTACCCCATCTCTTCAGCTTTGATGCCGAGCTTCATAGCTAACTTTGGTGAGATAAAGTTGGCTTTGGCACCTGGATCAAAGAAGATGAGTGCCGTCTGATCCCTAACTTTACCCCATGCCCTGCATAACTCACTGGCATCTGTGCTGGGCCTGTCACCCACCATGTCTGGCACTAAACCTGCCGTGGGTTTAGGCTTCTTGCCTTTCTGGTCTTCTTTATCCTCTGAGTCAGCTGGCCTTTTCCTTTGTGGACAATGGATAGAAATATGACCAGGCTGCTCGCATATAAAGCATTTGTTTTCAGCCATTAGGACCTTCTTTTCCTCGAGCGACTTGCGCACAAAAGGCTTCCTTTTCTGTTTCTTTGCCTGCGCTCCAGAAGTCCCAGCTGAATCCTTATCTTTGGTGGCCTGTTCTGACCCCTGTGACGCATCAGGAGCCGTCTTCACAAAGGGCTTCTTCGCTGAATTTTTCTTTTGCTGCCCTCCTTTATCACTGCTCGGAAATCCACTGTCCTCTCCTTTCAACAGGGCAAGACCAGTGTTCGCAACTTCCATAAGCTGAGTAAGGGTAGCCACTCTATTCTTTGTACAGTAATCGCGAAGCCCTTTAGGCAACCCACAACAATACTTCTCTATCTGCTCTGTCAGTGGCACAAATCTGTAGGAGGTCACTGAGAGTAATGCTTTACAAAACCTCCTATTGTACTCCAGCAAGCTCTTGCACGAAGCTGCCGTAAGCTGGTGCCAATCTGTCAAGACATCGGCTTCAAATTCATTTGATAGCCAAGCAGATGCAAACATTTGCTTGAAGTAAACCCAAGTGGCGGGTGCCTGTCCTTGCATTAACAATGTCGTCCACCAGGTAAGCGCATTGTCCTTTAAGAAAGTGGCAGCTTTCCTAACCTTCGAGGCCTCTGTAAAATTCCCTCCCGCATAAGCTGTATCAAACTGCTGGAGGAAAGTGAGTGCCTTTGTCTTGTCCTCGAAACCACTGAAGGTACTGAACTTTACTGCTGCACCACCCTCTTTGTAAGCCTTCGGCTTCTCTAGTGCCCCCAAATTGTCATACGGAATGGTCTGCAACATGGGCACTGTAGTAGGCATGATCGGCACGTGTTGGCCATTCACATTTTGCGTCAGAGGTGCGATATCTGGCTGCTGTCCAGAAAAACCAGCCATGCCAAAATGACCCTGTGGCACCCCAAACTGGCCTTGGTTGCCGTGGAAACCTTGCTGCATGCCGATAGTACCATACATGGGGTTTGGTATGATGCCTTGCATACCCCCGAACACTGTTCCTGGCAGGTACGGCTGACTTCCAGACACATAACCAGCCATACTTTGGAACACTGATCCACCCCCGAAATACCCAGGATGTACCGTGGGTGGTGGAAAAACTGAGTGCATAGCCTGGTATCCAGCTCCCTGTCCATTCAAGACAGCATGCTGGCTCTGAAAGGTGGCGGGCTGAACTGGCATAACCTGTGGAATAGGCGTTCTAGCCACCTGTTCAAGCACGGGAGGAACCTGCTTTGGAGCCCCCGACTCCGCAACATGCGAGTGTTCCCTTTCCTCCTGCGCCTCATGAAGTACCTGGGCTTGAGCTTCAACAAGCTCCGTACGCGGCGTAGGTTGTCTATTTTGATGTTGCACTGGTGGCGCTTGCAAGAATTCCATAAACCTCGGATTCTGCACCAGCTGCGAAAAGACATTCACCGCGGCAACTAACTGAGTCTTAAACGCATCATCCTCAAGTTGCCCTGTCATAAAGCCCTGTACTACTGGAGGGACATTCACGTTGACAGGAGGTACAGACTGACATGGCCGTGAGCTCTCGCCAATCTCAAAAACCATAGGAATCTCCTGCCTGTCCTTTGGAGAGGAACCCTCTTCCATAATTCCCTTCCCCTTGTCGGCCATAGTGTAATCCCCGTGTTCTTGCACTGTGTGTCTTTACCCTGAACAATCCAGGCTCACTCTTTGAGGAAAAAGTGATTGATATCCCGGCGATAATACCATGTAACCGGCCCGTAGGGCGGTAGGCGTTGGCTTTCACCCGAAATTCTCTACTTTATACACACACACAGAGCACTTTGCAAAGAGAACCTGCGACGGGAGTTAACACTTCAACTCACACACGGCTCGGAAGCTAGAATGCTCCGAGCAGACGCCGACAACCTGTAGGCCCCAAAATTGGCGCCCCTTTCGGTATTTCTTTATTCTTTAGGAGGGTAAATTACAAGGTAAGGTCCTGGGAATCCTTCATGTGTATCCACCTAGATACCATTTGATTTGGCCAAATTTCGGCAGCATAACAGCCCCAAAACTTGCGCGAAACCAATTCCCCTGCTGGAACTCGCGTGCACTGTCGTATACCCTCTGATTCCTGTCCAAAAACAGTAAATTCAGCACGCTGTATTTACTGGTTTTTGCCCTGTTTTCAGCCCCAAACAGTCCCCGAACTGTCCTTTGCCAGTGGGGCACGATTCCCAATGATCCTGGCGTCCGTATGGCTGAAAAACAGTCAAATTACAGCGCATACACAGCGCTGATTTTGCACCTGTACGGTGAGGTTATGACCCTCACCAGTGCCTGCTTTGGAGCAGCAGTTAGCTACCCCTGTTCCTGCTCAAGGAGGCTCTTGCCTCAGCACAAAAGCATGAACCCACACAACTGTACATCAGTCAAATGAGTAGCCCTCTTGTGGGGCATCACATAACTGCACGTAGGGGAGAGAGAGAGCAGTATGTAGCGTGCGGGGCATCACTCCCGTCACCATACTGTGCATAGAGGGCAAGGTAAGCATTCCATAGCTTCTGTACCTGTTGCAATCCGCCTGTGGCTGAAAATGGCGCCCCCTTTGATGATATGCAGCTCGTTTTTGCCTCCCAGAGTGGCAGAATCGCTCACAAGCTGACACGTCGCCCAGTTTCCGAGTTTGGGCTTTTCCTGCTAAAAATATCTCAATTGGTGCGTCAGTTGACTTCGCGGCAGAGTTGTAAAGTGTTCCCCTAGTCATACCGAAGGTAATGACGCGAACACATTTCGTGGCCCAAAATAGCATTTCCCTAAATTTTAGGAGATGCTTCCGTTGGGCTCCCGCTGGTCTTCTGACCATCAATCCTCATTGGGACCGCATCCAAAAGTGCAATGTGGCCCAACTGTCGAATACTTTCTGTTGGTAGTCCCACCTTGACTTTACGCCTTAATTGAGTTCACTTCCTAGTATCCACCAACTTACTAAGTGCGACGGGGGGACCTATATGATCTTGCTCTGAGCCTAGACATCCTCTTACCATACGAATTTCCAGTGCCGACCACTTCCCGTCTGCGGGTGAATCTACCGTTCACATTGGCCATACAATGTCCGACTGTTTGCTACTTCAAAAAGAGGGTCTTAAACAAATAAAATAAACCCCATTGGAAAGAAACCAACAACCAAGGTTAGCAGTTGCCACATCTCTGTGACATGGTTAATAACTGCCACGTCCTCGTGATAGGGGATACACCCTACGACATTATCTGAGGCCCTCGGGGTTAGGCACCTCAGGACGCCTTAGGGCAGCCCTCTCGTCTTTGGGCAGCTCCTATGTGTTCTAGCTACAGCCCCTTTAGAGGGGGCAGCACTATCCTGCTGGGCAGCAAGGGGGGGCAGGCCTTTTCCGTCTGTACTCGGAGTCGAGATTCTGTAGATTCCCAAGCGTAGGCCGAAGCCTTCCCGCTTCTCCTTCGCAATGAAGTACCTGCAAACACACACAAACACGGGACAACAATTCGTATGGCGAATCCACAATAGATACCTGTCGCTCTTGCGCAGGAAAAGCGACTTCCGTGCTTCGCAGTCTCGCGATCTCTTGCGTCTTTTGGCGGCAAAGTCTTCTCTTGCTGGCGTTGGTAACCCTTTCTCTGAGTGAGGGCATGTGGTGCTTTTATAGCTCCGTGGCCATAGCAGGAATAGCTGAGCAGAGGCTGCCCGCGTACTGCCAGACTAACGAGATATTCCCTTTCGATGCTCCCGTCACCCCATCACGTGACGCATCAGGAATATTCGTTTCCCGGTCTCTCCTACCAAACTAATGGTAAAACCCCTTTGCGATGCTTAATGTCACCCTTCATATGACGCATCAGAGTTTTCTGTTCCTGATGGCTTTTGATAATTCTAGTAGATCTGCAGTTTCTAACCTTACGGTTCAAGTGCACATCTTTAAATATCCTAATTTCAATAAAAAGAAATTACTCGAGAAAATAAGAAAATAGTCCATTTAGCAACATCCCTCTAGCTTCTAAACAGTTGTCCTCAAGTGTAGTGCTTGTACATATCCTTCCAGAATCTTGGGATAGGATGCTAATTCCTGCTCGGTCATCCATTGAGCATCTAGAGTAGAATAATTCTTAAACTTTACCAAATATGTAAGGTGCAGCAGAATGAATGTTTGTGCTTTGCTCAAGATGAGTGCTCCGAACCGTGATCAAGGTTCCTTTTGTTCTTATGGAAGGTAGAGCCTTCCGTTCTTAATGAGAGAATGCTATGATCACAAACAAAGTGATTGGACACTGTGCGTGCAAGTGTATGAGACTGAGAGATAGAGAGAGAAGAGAGATACGACACCAGAGACTGTTGTAAAACCCTCCTCCGAAGGCCCCACTCGTCGGCGAGCGTGGTCTACTTATGATTGCACAATCTGGTACAATGGTGATGCATGAGATTGATGCAAGTTTAGGCTATGATGACGGGGATGACGAAGTCGACCTAAGGGCTGAAATCTGCAATCTTTCTACTGTTGTCCCAAAACGCTATGGGCTGAAATCTGCGACTAGTCCAAAAACGCTGATTTGGGGGCTCTTTTCTGGGGGTCTTTGTCTCTGAAAATCTGCAAGTTTAGGGCTGAAAACAGAGGTTCCTCAAGGCTGAAAACAGAGGTTCCTACCGAGCTGAATCTGCTGCCTTATAGGGCTGAATCTTGCTGGTCTTTTCTACTGCTGAAATCGCCTGTTGAATATTGCCAAAAATGCTAGCTGCTATGTGTGGCGATGATCTTCTTCAAAAACGCTACTGGCTTGAAGCGGCGGTAAAGATGATCCAAAAACGCTAGGCAAGGGAAGGTACTGTGGCTTGTGTCTGATGAAAACCGCCAAGGCTGATGCACTCCAGAAACGCTAGGTAGCTGATGGTCTTTGCTTCCGTCGCGGTGATCTGTTGATGAGAAACGCTAGGGACAAGGGTCTGATGGCGATGGTTCTTCTTGCTTGGAGGGGGAACCGCCAAGGGGTCTTGTTGAGAAGTTGCCTGCTGAGCTTGGCTCCTGTTGTCTCTTCTGCCAATTAGTGCTAGTTTAGGTTTGCTTATATACAAACTTACTCAATTTGCCCTACCTACTTTCCAACAAAAGTCACTTAAAAATAATAAGTGAAAAATGTCAAAAATAGGTAAAATAGGCTAAATGCACTAGAAAATTCCCTTGAGTGATTCTGATGGGAATGCTTATGATCATGCTGTGTGCAACCAGAGGATATGCATCTACACTAAGTGACTGGGCATGCACGGTCTACGAATAGACTGACAAAGTGCCAGATCACTTCTAATCTAGACTGACTGGACTAACTGAATCCTGATCATGTTGTAGCATGTCCACGGACACATAGGGCTGGATGTGTCACGTGACATCCCCTCCTTTTCAAAGTGAGGTACCGGTACCGAACTGCATGGCGTCGAGGGAGATCACCAATAGCATCCGGAATCCTGGAAGGGACTCTTCGCTGGCCCACTTTGATGTGTGGGTCGTGCGGTACTTGAACTTCATAAAGGTCTGCAACGCTTGCTTCTTTGGGCCGCGCCGAAAATGACACAGTCTTTTGTGGCTTCTTCAATGCTTCAACTTCGTCGAGAGTCATGCTTCTTTCTTCTTGAAGAATCTCCATGGCTGAAAATTCCTGAAACCATTTCCAACACAAAACCATGAACATACCCATTCCATGTAAAGTGACTGGAAAAAATCTTGTCTTCTCTAAAGACTGTGCATGCAATGTAGATGAACAAAGAGACGAAGTGACAAACCGTTCATCAAACACATGCAAACAATGAGATCTAATCTTTCTCTTGGTGCTCATACTTTCCTGTGCTCTTTCTACACAACTGTGTCATGCCAAGGAAGAGACATGGAATGTGACTTCCTTACATACATACTTTTCAGTTTTTCATGAACAATCCGCATACATTCGTGCTCATTTATGAGTGAAACGTACTCAACGTACAATATGTCATGCCTAGGAAAAAGGATCACATAAAGACGCTGACTAAAATATAGGAAACGATCACGAATGCAATACTCGAACAATGCGTGCGTATCAATCATGCGAACACATAATACTTCCTCTGAGGGTTCTTTGGACCTAGGCTCGAGAGCCAAGATCAGTTCTTCGTGATTGATCGAATCTGCAACGAGGTTAGCTTCGCTAGAAAAAGCATCAACTAACACATTATCCTTGTGAACAATCACATCATCTTCATGCAACTCATCATGCTTGTGAGAAATCACATCTTGATCATGCAAATCATCATGCTTGTGAGAAATCACATCTTGATCATGCAAATCATCATGCTTGTCATTGGCATCCAAATCATCATGCTCATCATTATCATTCAAATCATCATGCTTGTCACAATCATGCAAATCCTGTGTATCATGCTTCGGAGAAGAAGAGTCTCCTTCTCCTGAATCCGTTTAATCTTGTCTTGCATATTAGCAATGAGAGATGGAGAATGAACAATGTCTTCTCTACGAATGACAATGGGAGAATCACTTTTGGCATTGAGAGTGAGAGTGTTAGCCTCCCAATCAATGAGAGGGTTAACATCACGAAACCATCGAATGCCCAAAATCATATCACATCCTGAGAGAGGACAGACAACAAATCTTCTAGTGAAGGCAACTAGTTGAATTGCAAACAACAAACCAAGACACTCCTGCGTGATGAGAGCATCCATACTGGGAAGAAAGCCAGAGACCTCGAGAGGAGATTTCTGACCAACTTCTAGGCGGGCTCTCTCAACAAGAGAGACTGATCACATCATGCATACTACCTGGGTCAAACAATATGACAAAACGTTGCCCCGACACCTGACCATAACATTTAATGAGAGAATCATCAATGGGAGGGTCAAGAGGAACTTGGGGCACACTCGTGTTATCATTAATTGCATTGACAGAGGAAGTGGGTTCTGTTGATTCTTTAGATTCATTCGATTCAAGCTTAGGACATGTTCTTTTTATGTGACCCTTAATGTGACAATGAAAACAACGACCTTCCTTAGAATAAGTGCTTTGCTCTTCCGACGTGATGTATCCTCCTACAATTCCTTGTGCTACCTTTTCATCTGGAGTAAGCTTAGGTTTAGCAATTGTGTTAGCCTTACCCTTAGATTCATTGGAAGAATTCTTTTCTGAGAGACTGTTGAAAGATTGGCTAGAAGAGTTACCATTCTTACCATTCTTACCGTTCTTACCGTTCTGAGAAGTCTGCGAGGTACTTGTGGAAGTCTTGTTCTCCTTAGGCTTTCCCTTGTTGTGCTTCATCTCCTGTGCGAGAGCAATCGCTACCGCCTTGTTGAGATCGATTGGATCGAGCACCTCTACATCGTACTTGATATACTGGTCCAATCCATAAAGGAAAGCCTCCTTGCGCTCATCATTAGACTTGCGTAATTGGGTACCTAGCTGCAAAACACGATTAGAAAAAGACATAACCGGCATATCATTTTGCTTGAGAGCGCGCCAATCGTCCTTCAATCGTGCGAGGTACTGAGGTGGCATAAACCACGCCTTGAGCTTGTCTTGGAAATTAGCCCAATTAAAGGAAAGGGGCGTGAATTCGTCGGCTTCCTTTAGGTGCGCGGCTAACTGTGCCTCTTGCCATGCGTGGTACCAATTGATGGCATCACTGGCAAGGTACATGGCTGCCGTCAAAGCTTTGCTGTTTCCTGTCTTCTTAGTTGTCGCAAAATAAGCATTAAATGGATGCAACCAAGAATGAATAACCGTAGCATCCATCGTTACCATCATACTTACTGAAAGTGAACTTCTCTATGACTGGATGGTTGGAATCCGCATCGTGGCTTCCGCCACTTGAGGAACTTCCACGATCTTTGGTTGGTTCGAACTTCGAGGCAAGTACTTGTCGCATCAATTCTTGAGTGCGTAGTTCTCTTTGAACCTCACGCTCGATCTCTAAGACCACTCTTTGAGCTGCACGCTCTGCCTCCAAGGCTGCGCTTCGTGTTGCCGCTTCCTTCTTTCTTCGTTCTTTTCTTTCTTTTCGTTCGTCGCGTTCGCGTTCCAAAGCAATGCGATTCTAATTTCTCTTCTTGTTGGGCCATCATGTTAATGCGATTTGCTTCTTGTTGTGCGGCAATTCTTTCGTTTCTTTCGTTGCGCTCGAGGTCCTTAGATTCCTGTTGTTCTGCTTTTCTTGCTAGTTGTGCCAACGCAACTCGATTCGTTTCTTGTTGTTGTGTCATCATGTCCAACATCGATTTGACCATTACCTCGATAGAAATTGGTACAACTCGTGGTGTAGATGGCGAAGGCGGAGGGTCGGAAAATTCTCTTGGTGGGGAGAACTCTTCGTCGCCTCTCTCATGCTCATCACCTGTATGTGAAGTATCTTTGGTTCATGCACTATGATCTTTGGTTCTTAAGTTCACGAGGAACTTGGGTTCTTGCGGGTCTTGGGTTCTTGAGGGTCTTGGTTTCTTGAGGTTCTTGAGGTTTTCTTTCACTTGCAAACCGTGTTTGAGAAGGATCTTCTCTTCACCCGAGCTCTACTCCTTTCCGTGGGCGCACCCCTTGGCGGCCTTGCGCTCACACCAAGGTTTCTTTTTCCCACCTCACGTCGATTGACCGGCTGCTAAGTGCATGGGCCGCTCTCAATGAGTGAAAAGAGACACAAGGGGAGGTTGGACAAGCCCTTCTTTCCTAGGATTCCCGTCACTCTTCAAAAACACGATTAGGAATCGATACGCCCAAGCGAACTTGGGTTCGTGCGACCGCAACAAGCAAAAAAATTCTTGTGATTCCCGTGGTTCTTTCCTTGAGTGATACAGAACACTACCAAAGCTCTAATACCAATGTAAGGTGCAATGGAATGAATGTTTGCGCTTTGCTCAAGATGAGTGCTTCAAACTGTGCTCAAGGTTCCTTTTGTTCTTATGGAAGGTAGAGCCTTCCGTTCTTAATGAGAGAATGCTATGATCACAAACAAAGTGATTGGACATTGTGCGTGCAAGTGTATGAGATTGAGAGATCGAGAGAGAAGAGAGATACGACACGAGACTGTTGTAAAACTCTCCTTCGAAGGCCCCACTCTCGTCGGCGAGCGTGGTCTACTTATGATTGCACAATCTGGTACAATGGTGATGCATGAGATTGATGCAAGTCTAGGCTATGATGACGGGGATGACGAAGTCGACCTAAGGGTTGAAATCTGCAATCTTTCTACTGTTGTCCCAAAACGCTATGGGCTGAAATTTGCGACTAGTCCAAAAACGCTGATTTGGGGGCTTTTTTTTGTGGGTCTTTGTCTCTGAAAATCTGCAGGTTTAGGGTTGAAAACAGAGGTTCCTTAAGGCTGAAAACTGAGGTTCTTACCGGGCTGAATCTGTTGCTCTTTAGGGCTGAATCTTGCTGGTCTTTTCTACTGCTGAAATCGCCTGCTGAATACTGCCAAAAACGCTAGGTGGTGAAGCTCTCAAAAACGCTAGTTGCTATGTGTGGCGATGTTCTTGTTCAAAAACGCTACTGGCTTGAAGTGGCGGCGAAGATGATCCAAAAACGCTAGGCAAGGGAAGGTACTGTGGCTTGTGTCTGATGAAAACCGCCAAGGCTGATGCACTCCAGAAACGCTAGGTGACTGATGCACTCCAGAAACGCTAGGTAGCTGATGGTCTTTGCTTCTGTCGCGGTGATCTGTTGATGAGAAACGCTAGGGGCAAGAGTTTGATGGCGATGGTTCTTCTTGCTTGGAGGTGGAAACCGCCAAGGGGTCTTGTTGAGAAGTTGCCTGCTGAGCTTGGCTCGTGTTGCCTCTTCTGCCAATTAGTGCTAGTCTAGGTTTGCTTATATACAAACTTACTCAATTTGCCCTACCTACTTTCCTACAAAAGTCCCTTAAAAATAATAAGTGAAAAGTGTGAAAAATAGGTAGAATAGGCTAAATGCATTGGAAAATTCCCTTGAGTGATTCTGATGGATTTTGATGGGAATGCTTATGATCATGCTGTGTGCAACCAGAGGATATGCATCTACACTAAGTGACTGGGCATGCACGGTCTACGAATAGACTGACAAAAGTGCCAGATCTCTTCTAATCTAGTCTGACTGGATTGACTGAACCCTGATCATGCTGTAGCTTGTCCACGAACACATGGGGTTGGATGTGTCACGTGACAAAATACTTCCATGTAATCTTCTCGGACTTAAGTGGCCGCTCTTGATGATGAATGATCTGCTCCGGTTGGAGTATTTCTTCCGTTTCCTCAACCTCAGGAGGTTCCTCAGCAATAGACTGACTTGGAGGCGGTCCTACATATGGCCGGAGTAAACTAACATGGAAAGCATTGTGGATCTTCCAATTAGATGGTAAGTCTAATCGGAACGTCACATTGTTCACTTGGTCAATTATCTTAAACGGCCCATAATAGTGATTGGAAAGTTTTACCACTTTCCCTTTATGAGTCGCTTGTTTCTTTAGTCTTGCCTTCTCAAACTTGAGTAAGACTAATTGACCGACTGTTAAGTCTAGATTCCTTCTGTGCTTGTCTGCAGCTTTCTTACTGTCACAAAGTGATGACGTGGCGGACAGCAGAAACCCTAATTTCTGTCAGAAATCCTAAAATTCTTGCAAACCCTAATTTTTGCCAAAGACCCTAAATTCCGGAAATCGCGGAGACGGATTATTATTATTATTATTATTATTATTTTTTTGGAAAATGATGAGCGACGCGAATTTTGCTTTTGCTTTTTTTTTTATAAAAAAAAAGAAAAGACTCTCTAAGAGAGAGAGAGAACTGATGCTTTTGATTTTTAAAGCTTTTGGGGCTCTGCTTTTGGGCATCCCTTGTAACCTTTAAATTAGTGGTGAGGGCCTCACTTCTCAGAGCATCTGGACGCAGAGTCTGAGAGTGAAACCCTACCGCTCTCTTGTGCTTTGATGATTGATTAATATAAAAAGAAATACCTAGAGGGGCGCCAGTCTTTGGGGCCAATATCTCTAGGCACGGAACTCCGCCGGGCCAGTGCAAATCTATTGTGATCGGTGAATTGTTTTGAAGTGGTTATTTGGTGCTGTCGTGGTTGATTCTTGACTTGGAGTGTCCAAGTCTGTTACAGGGGTATCAGAGCCCGGCCGATTTCTCTTCTACGGGAAATCCGATCCCCGAATTTTTTTTCCGCGGCACCTATGGCTTCAGGCAATGATCAGTCGACTCCCTCTGCATCTGGAGATGCGGGCTGGGATCACAACGAAGATTCAGACAGAGAGTATGGCCCGCCTCGGCCTACTCAGGCGGAGCAAAGAGAGATGGAGCGTTGCGAGTTGATCGGCGATGCAATAAAGATGATACTCAATTTTGCCAAGGATCCGAAGACCGAAGATGGCAAAATATATGAACCAGACCTCTTTGGAAGAGGTACAGACGGAGTGGCAGAGAACCACAACACCACTCCCGAAATCCGCTCTCAAGAAACCTTCTGCCTCCAAGAAAATATACGGAGCAGGAACTAGAGAACGTGGTTGATGCACGGATTGCTCAGCTTTTCGACGTGCAAAAGAAAGACAAAAAGCACGGCAAAAAGCAGAAGAAAGGCACTGACTTCCAGGGATATTTGGGTCGTCGGTTGACATTTGACAAGGCAAAGAAACGGAAGAAGCGTGTTCGATTTGAAGGAGTACCCAGTTCTTCTTCTTCTTCTTCTGACAGTTCTTCTAGCTCCTCGGATTAGAGCGAAGAAGACATAAAAAGCAAAAAGTGAAGCAAGACACAAAGCTCGGAAAGGGCAAGAAAAAGGCAAAGAAGGCTACATCTCGCCTAGAGACTGACAGTTCTACTGAGGACTCGTCTACAGACAGCTCAGATTCCGATGACGGAAAGTTTTATGCGAACAAGAAGAATTTTTTTTACAAAGCCAACCAGTATGACTTTCTCGAAGATAAAAGCAAGAAAGTCCGAGAGTTTAAGGAAGGTGGCCACTCGATCAAGTTTGATACTTTTGAGGATACTCAGATGCTTCGAAGTCTTTGTCTTTTATACAGCAGTTTGACATCGCTTTCGCAGGAGGGCGCTATTCAGAGCACTCCAAGATTCGGAGAGCTGCCTCTTACTTTAAGGGGAATGCTCGTACTTGGTGGTCCACGCTTCTATTAAGCAAGACTGTGCCAGTTACATGGCTGAAATTCAAGAGGCTTTTTATTTCTTCTTGGTTGACTCAAGAGTTTGAGCGAGATATACGAGCTGCTTGGAACCATCTCCGGATGACCAAGAGCGATACAGTGAATTCTTATTGTGAAAGATTCTGGAGCTCTTTTCTACCCGCCTCTTCATTCAAGAAGATCTCGTTCAGAGAACAGATTGAGCGGTTTACCTTGGGTCTACCTACAGAGATCCGAAATCATTGCTTGGAACAGAAGTCAGCTTCTATTCAAGAGTTGATGAGTCATGCGAAGCGGGGCTTTGCCATTCACTCTTGCAGTCTGACCTACCCCACAGATGAGGCCATGACACAACGAGCCAAACAGACTTCTGGGAATGAAAGTAGAATGAAAAAGAGCAATCCAGAGAAAAAAAAAAAAGGATGCACGACCCAAGCTTACTCCTGAGGAGAGAGCTCGCTTCATCAGAGAGGGGAAGTGCTTTGGATGCGGGGAACATGGACATATTTCCGCAAAGTGCCCTGATAAGGCACAGAAAGAACAGAATGATAAAGACGACGACAGGTCTGAGAGTTCGAGAGCAGCTGAGGAATTTGGCAGAAAAGGCAGATAGAAAAGCAGAACTGGTACCACATGGCGTGGGACCTGCACCGAATCTAATGAATGAAAGTACAAACTTTGCCGCTTTCGGGGCAAAGCGAAGGATCAGGAAGCTCTTTTGAAGGAGCCAAGGCCAACTTCTTTTCACTTGGAATTGGCGGCTCGATTTGGAACTACGCCCGACAGACTGACGCCACAGGCGGAGGTAGTTCGACTTGCCCCCGGATGGGATGTTGCCATTACACTGAGCATTGGAAACCTTCGTTTGCAATGACAGGGGTGTTTAGGGCACGCGAGTGACGTTCTACTCAGGATCCCTTGGTACCACAAGAACTATGCCGTGGTTGACTACCGGGCCGAGAAAGCGACTTTGATAAATGAAGGGCTTAGAGATTGTACTTGAAGAACTTCAGTTTTCTTACTCATTCTTTTGGGAGAATTGAACGATGGATAAAAGTTGAATATGTTTTGACCTGAAGAAAAGAACGCCAAGATTTTTTTCTCCACGCTCATGCCGATTGCTTTTGAGAGGGCCTGAAGATCATACCATTGATCTGATATCTGGAAGCACGCCACCGAATTGGCCACATTATCGTGTGAGCCGAGTACAGAATGAAAAGATTATGAACTCAGTGAAAGACCTCTTGGAAAAGTGTCTTGTTCAGCCTAGTACTTCACCGTATTGCTCTCCAATGTTGTTGGTTTTGAAGAAAGACGGATCTTGGAGAATGTGCATCGATTATAGCACTCTCAACAAAATCACCATCAAGAACAGATTTCCGATTCGTAGGATTGATGATATACTCGACAAGTTACAGGGATCCTCGTGCTTTAGCAGGATTGACTTGAAGAGTGGATATCATCAGATCAGGATCGGGCCAGGAGATGTCTACAAGACAGCTTTTCGGACAACTTTTGGGTTATTTGAGTTTTTGGTGATGCCTTTTGGCTTAACCATTGCTCCTGCGACATTTAATCGGATGATGGATAGGATTTTTCGAGAGTACAGGCTATTTGTTGGCACTTTCTTTGACGACATCATTGTTTTCTCCAAGAATGAGGCAGAACACAGAGATCATCTGCTTCAAGTCTTTCAGGCATTACGAGATCACACATTAGTGATTAATGCTAAGAAAAGTGAATTTTTCCTACCATGGATAGACTTTTTGGGACACATTGTGTCAGCAGCACAGCAGGAGTGCAAATGGACCCGGCCAAGATAGAGACTATGCGTGATTGGCCCGATTTGAGGAATGTCCATGAAGTTAGAAGCTTCTTGGGACTGTGTTCGTACTACAGGCGGTTCATACGAAAGTTTGCAGAGGTTGCTTCCCCTTTGCATACCTTGACATAGAAAGGAGTACCTTTTTCGTGGGGACCCACAGAGGTGACTGCCTTTCGGACATTGAAAGAGAAATTGACTACATTTGACTTTGCCGGACTTGCAGAAGTCATTTGAAGTATTTTGTGATGCTTGTGGTCGTAGTCTGGGTGCGGTCTTGATGCAAGAAGGCCATGTCATAGCTTACGAGAGTCGTTTGTTCTCTAGGCCGGAGATGATAGCACAAATTTATGAGAAAGAGCTTTTGGCGGTTATCCATGCTCTTACTCAGTGGCGGCATTACCTACTCGGAGCGGATTTTACTGTCTTTACAGACCCTCAGAGTTTGCGCTACTTCTTGTCACAGAAGCAGCTTTCGGAAAAGCAGATGCGGTGGGTGAACATGTTGTCACAGTTCCACTTCGAGATCGTCCATGTGCAGGGACAGAAGAATGTGGTGGCAGATGCTTTGTCTCGGAAACCGTTGGTTCTGGCTATTTCTGCGATACATCATAGGAGCTTTGAGGATATGGTCGATCAATGTGCCACAGATACAGATTTTGCAGATATTTTCACACGGATACGGGATGGGGAGACAATAGCTGGATACTCCCTTCGGGAAAGCTCCTTGATGAAAAAGACTATGTTGTGCGTTACACAGCCGTTGAGGGAAAAGGTTAGCGATTGATTGCCACTGTCCACCTTTTACGGGTCACCGCGGCATTGCTACCACCATGAAAGGGGTAGAGAGATATTTCTTTTGGCCGAGACTCAAGAAAGATGTGGAAGAGTTTGTGCGCAGTTGCTTGGTATGCCAGAAGGTCAAGTTTAACAGGCATAAAGCACAGGGATTGTTACAGCCTTTACCCATAACCACCCGCCCCTGGGAAAGTATAGCGATGGATTTCATTTTTGATCTCCCGAGAACACAGAGTGGTCACGATGGTATCTGGACTGTTATTGACAGATTTAGCAAACAGGCTCATTTCATTCCAGTGAAGAAAACAGTCAAGCCGGATCACTTAGCGAGACTGTTTGTGGCCCAGATTTTCAGATTACATGGCATGCCTGAGACAATTGTCTCCGACAGAGACCCCAGATTTACGAGTTTGTTTTGGAAGGCAATTTGGGAGAACATTGGCACGCGGTTGCAGTTCTCGTCATCGTTCCACCCGCAGACTAATGGGCAATCCGAGATTGCCAATTCAGTGGTTCTAGATTTATTGAAGTCTTATATCTCAGATCAGAAGACTCAATGGGAAAGATATTTACCTTTGGTGGAATTTGCCTACAATAACACGATACACTCGTCGACAGGGAAGGCGCTATTTGAGATTGTTGAAGGTGCTGCAAAGGTTCCACCCTTCCTGAGCACGAAAGATAAGATCTTTGAAGCGGATGAATATACGCGAGATCTGGATACGGCTTTTGCCAAGGTTCGCGAGACTTTGCAGAAGTCTCAAGAACGACAGAAAAAGACAGCGGATCGCCATCGTCGTGACATGAAATTGAAGGAGGATGATTGGGTGCTCTTACGTTTTGAGAAGGCACGCCTACGAATGAACAAGGGAAAGGAGAGGCTTTTTCCAAAGCTTAGTATGCGATACTACGGCCCTTTCCAGATTACTGAAAAGATAAATGAAGTCTCCTTCCGACTGAAACTGCCAGATACTTGGAGGATTCACAATGCATTTCATGTGAATCTCTTGAAACCTTTTAAAGGTGATGTGCCTGATGATGGGGAGCTTGATGAGCAACCCGAAGTGGAAGAAAACGAGAAGATCCTTGTTCCTGAACAGATTTTGGCACATAAGGATACGAAGAATAAGGGTAAAGTCCGAAGGCGGTTCTTGGTTAAGTTCAAGAATTATCCTGCACTTGATGCGAAGTGGATGGAGGAGGAGGACCTAGCAGATACTCCTCAGATTGTGAAACTTTACCTCGATGCTTTTGGTTTAGCATAGTCTACTCCAAATGGAACCCAGAATTCAGCTTGGCCGAAGATTTGGTGCAATGGGATGCACAAGAGGGGAGTTACTCCACTCCTTTGTCAACAGATGCCTCGATTTTGATACTAAAGTCACTGATGTCTCTTTGAGCTTCAGGGATACTGAGAGCTGACAATATTCTGCTGGATGACTTTATGAAATGGAATTCTTGATTATGATACTGATTTGTTCTTGACTTCTTGTGAGTGCAGGAACTGATAGCCGAAATGACTGCAGCATTTTGGTCTGATTGATCTCGAATAGACATGGTTGCAATAGGGGTTAGTCAATCGGACATCGATGAGGTCTCGATTGGACCTAGATGTGATTGCTAGCTACATTGCCGATAAATCATGGTCTAAGATCCGAATGAATGTTGAATGTCATGTGATGTCCTGTGATGTCTGGTGATGTCCTGTGATGTCGTGTGATGTGACTGTCGATTTTGTACATGTGCTAGATGTGCGTTCCTAGTACGTAGGTACTAACAGTCAGTGTCTGCTAAGACGGTTTATGGCCATTGTCGGTTTTGCAGGCGTAATCGCGGTCAATTACAATGCTTTCAAGAGGGGGGTATGTCACAAAGTGATGACGTGGCGGACAGCAGAAACCCTAATTTCTGCCAAAAACCCTAAAATTCTTGCAAACCCTAATTTTTGCCAAAAACCCTAAATTTTGGAAATCGCGGAGACGGATTATTTATTTATTTATTTTTGGAAAATGACGAGCGACGCGAATTTTGCTTTTGCTTTTTTTTATAAAAAAAAAAGAAAAGACTCTCTAAGAGAGAGAGAGAACTGATGCTTTTGATTTTTAAAGCTTTTGGGGCTCTGCTTTTGGGCATCCCTTGTAACCTTTAAATTAGTGGTGAGGGCCTCACTTCTCAGAGCATCTGGACGCAGAGTCTGAGAGTGAAACCCTAACGCTCTCTTGTACTTTGATGATTGATTAATATAAAAAGAAATACCGAAAGGAGCGCTAGTCTTTGGGGCCAATATCTCTAGGCACGGAACTCCGTCGGGCCAGTGCAAATCTATTGTGATCTGTGAATTGTTTTGAAGTGGTTATTTGGTGCTATCGCGGTTGATTCTTGACTTGGAGTGTCCAAGTCTGTTACACTTACGTTTTTCCTGAGAGCGCAAATTGCTCTCTTAACTTGCCCGTAGGTTGTGTCCAAATTTTGGACAAACTCATCTGCTGCGAAAATCTTATCCTTAGTGACAATGATCGGTGGAAGCAAAGGCTTACCAGAGAGAATCTTAAAAGGTGCTTTCTCCGTAGACGAATGCACGGTATTGTTATACGCGTACTCAACAAGGGGCAAATACTTCTCCCAGTCAGACTGCCTTTCTGACACATAAGATTTCAGCATATCCAATACCGTGGAATTAGCGATCTCACTCTGCCCATCCGTTTTGAGGATGATATGTAAAAGAAAAATTCAACTTTGTGCCAAGGTTATCAAACAAAGCACGCCAAAAGTTGCCCGTCATTCGAGGATCTCGATCACTCACAATAGACTTGGGGAGCCCATGATGCTTAAAGATCTGTGCTAGAAAAATTCTAGCCATATGGTTTGCTTTGATTGTTTTCTTAATTGGAATAAAGTGAGCTTGCTTGCTAAATCTGCTCACGATAGTCCAGATCGCATCATTTCCAGTTTGAGTCTTTGGGAGATCCATAATAAAATCCATGGCAATACTCTCCCAGGGTTGATCAAGCATAGGTAAAGGTTGGAGTAACCCAAGCGTCTTATGCCGATCATACTTTACTTTTTGGCACACCAAGCATTCCCTGACATATTGATCAATGTATGCTTTAAGGTTTGGCCAAAAGAAATATCTTTCCAATGCTAAAGTTGTAGGAAGAATTCCCCGATGTCCCGCATATGGTGAAGCATGTGCTTCTTCCATGATTTTCTTTCTCAATGGTTCTGCCATGCAAATTGCTTGGTGGTGATAGAGGTAACCTTCCCGAATAGAATAGGGATATTCATCCTCTCCGTTCTGTAACTTATTCCAAGTGGAGGAGAAGTCTGGGTCATTCGGATACAACTCTGGAAGTGATTCCAATTCTTGGTGATACACGGAAGTAACTGCGTTCACCCTAGGTCGTCTAGACAATGCGTCTGCAGCCACATTCTTGCTCCCAGCCATATGGAGGATCTGAAAGTGAAACATGGACAAAAAGTTGGCCCATCTTATTTGCTTCTCAGATAATTTCCGTTGCGTAAGAAAATACCGCAAACTCTGGTGATCGGTTTTGATCACAAAATTCGCTCCTAGAAGATAATGCTTCCAAGTAGACAAGGCGTGGATCACAGCCATAAGTTCCTTCTCGTAGATCGAGGCATGTAATTCTGCATCCTTAAGTCGTCTACTTTCATAAGCCACTGCATGGGCTTCTTGGTTAAGCACTGCACCAATGCAATCACCTGAAGCATCGGAGTGAACCTTGAATGGTTTCCTTAAGTCTGGCACTATCAAAATAGGTCCATGGCTTAATAGGTACTTTAGCCTACTAAAGGCACCTTGTTGTCTCGATCTCAGTGAGGAAGAACTCATTCTTCTTTGCATTCACATGCAACTCATGCTTTCACAATTCCTGAAACACTATATCCAAGTGGTTCCGATGTTCCTCCTCGGTCTTTGAAAAGACGAGTATATCATCAAAGAACACTCCTGTGAAAGCTCGGTGTGGGCTGAAAATTCGATCCATCATTCGATTGAATGTGGCAGGAGCATTGGTCAAGCCAAACGGCATTACCAAAAATTTATAAAGTCCAAAAGTTGTACGAAAGGCAGTTTTATGGACATCTTCAGGGACTATACGTATTTGATGATACCCGCTTTTTAAGTCAATGTGACTAAAGATGCTTGCTCTCTGCAACTTATCGAGAATATCATCAATCCGGGGGATCGGAAATCGACTCTTAATAGTGATCTTGTTTAGAGATCGATAATCTATGCACATTCGAAACGTGCCGTCTTTCTTCTGCACCAGTAGAACTGGAGAGCAGTAAGGCAAAGTACTTGGTTGTACTAGATCTTTTTCCAGAAGCTGGTTGACTTGCTTCAAAATTTCCTCTTGCTGAGCAACACTAATCCGATAAGGGGGTAGGTTTTGGGAGAGCTACCTGGTACGAGATCAATACAATGATCTTCCGGACGTTCTGGAGGTAGCTTGTCTGGTAGAGTATCCGTGAAACAATCTTTATACTTTTCAAGAAATTGAAAACGTTTAATTTCCAAACTAGAGAGCGAATCCTCTTTAGTTTTATCTCTTTCACGTGCGAAAATCAATCAAGCAGAAACACACTTCTTTATTTCCTTCTTAATGGAGATATGGCTTACAATAGGGAATAGCCAATCCCCTGCATCAGCAAAAATTTTAATGTTCTTGCCCTCATGCTCAAAAACGAGGGTCTTTTCTACATAATCTGGGACCGGTTGCATATGGTAATGCCATGGCATACCCAAGATGATATCACATCCCTCGATAGGTGCCATCAAAAAGCATTCGCGGTCCTTGTATTCACCAATCCAGAGATTGAGTTGTCCTTGCACGGGAGTTGCATTGGTGGTCAACCCCTCAAATGCCGATCTAGAAGAGACCGAAGTTCCAAGCTGAGCCAGTGTAAGGCCCAAGCGTTCTACAGTTTCCAGTGAGATGAAGTTGTTCGTCGATCCAGGGTGGTAGAGGATCAACACCCGCTGGTTATTCACAGATCCCCAACCTTTAAGGAGCTGGCGCTTTCCTTTCTCGATTTCTGTATTCCCTTGCACATCAGGAATGGAATTCAAGCTTGGTGGAGCGGGTTCCTTCTTCGATTGTTACTTCTTCGAAGATGCTTGTTTCTGTCGTTGTTGCCGAACAGGACAGTCAGGCTTTAGTCCTTTTTCACCACAGTAGAAGCACCTTCCTTGTTCTTTGAAGGTTTGTACTTGGTTCGGCGTGAGATACTTTAAAGTTGTTTTCCGGTATTGGCTTCTTAGGCTTATCCGAGTCCTCTGGGGAACGCTTTTTGCCTTGGTTGCCATGGTCATCATAGACCGCTCTTTGCCTTGCACGGTATGTGCAATGTTCCATCCGTCTGGGGGTACCCGTGGAATGTAAATCCTCGACAATGATTGCCAACTCCATCATCCGTTGAAGGGTGTCGTGTTGGTGCACCTTCATGCTCTTCCCAAGCGGTGGTTGAAGACCTGCTTCAAACTTTCACATCTTTTCCTCATAAAAAATCTTCATAAAAGGAGTAACTTTTAGAAGAACTGACCAAAACTTGTCAACATAAGCCGTGACTTTCTCTTGTTCCTTCTGGGCGAGCCAGTCCCATTCCTTCCGAATGTCCTCGAAATCAGGTGGAAGAAATTGTTCATAGAATTCAGCTTTGAATTGAGCCCAGGTTCTGGCCTTGAGTACCTTCCAGAATTTTGGCTAGCCACTAGTTGCTTGCAGTCTCCTTGAGATGCATCCCAGTATGATGCAACTTGGATTTTTCAATCAAGTTTCCGTTGGCAAAAGCAACTTCAAACTGCTTGATGAAAGACAGTGCCTAGAGATATCTCTCCGTCTTGTGTAGTTATCAAACTTCACATCCTTGTCACCGGATTTGAAAATCCGAATCTTGCGGTGATGTCTGCGGGGGTTATCCCTCTTGAACTGGGGCTTCTCTTTAGTAGTATGTAGGGAAGTAGTAGGAGTTTTCTTCTTGGGAGAAGATTTAGATATTGTATGAGAAGTAGATGTAGTGGAGTTTCTTTTGATCAAAAAATTATCTAGATGTACAAACTATTATAGGACTCCCAATCATGATATATTATATGCCACAAATACACAAATCACCGTTGGCGGCATAGTAAAAAAACAAGAAACGGAAACGGAAAAACCGGAGTTTCGGAGTTTCAACCAAGGTTGAACTGGTTAAGAAACGGAGTTTCTTTTGATCAAAAAATTAACTAGATGTACAAACTATTATAGGACTCCCAATCATGATATATTATATACCACAAATACAAAAAAAGTGGTCTATAATCATAACCTACTAGGAACAACGCCAACATGCTCAAGGCTCATGCATCTGAGTCCTAAGAATCATCCCCTTTCTCATCCTCCACCTTCTCCTAACTGTTCTCACTAGACGCAGAGGACCCTCCCATAAACCCCCACCATCTGCCACCCATTTTAGGGGTCCTGCCGGTTTGTTTCTTGGCCCAAGAAACGCCGTTTCTTGCGACTATGCTTGGCGGTGAGGTCTTGGTTGATAGTGTTGATGGTGCTATCAACCGCTTTCTTGTTTTGGTTGAATGTTTCCGTGAGGTTCTTCTCTAGGCTGCCTAGATTGTCTTCCAAGGTAGCCATTTTGTGTTTGTGCTTCTCTTGGCTTGTGGGTGCACAAAGTGTCCCTAGGTGTGGAAGTTCACCCCTCGTGAATTATTGTGCGCATAAGGGTTACAAGATGGGCACGACATTAAATGGGAGCACACTTGGAGGTGTCCTGATGGGTATGTTGCTATGTGTGTCGTGTCTAATGATGTATGTGTGTATGTGTGTGTTTTACAAAATTTTTGGGTGGGTGACGGGTCTGAAGTTTCTCAAGGCCGTTGCCTTCTCAGGGGCCTTTTACCAAAGTTCAAATTTCTTGAAATGCACCTTAGGTAACGGTTTAAATAATTTGGCTGCCGAATTTAATTTGTGGAGCATTCTCTAAATATAGTATGTGCTTTGTGATTTTAGCAGGTCAACATCTCCGAGATGAGCTATGAAGAGCTCTATGACATTTTTGGACCTGGGGAAGGTAGTCGAGAAGGGGCATCCAAAGCATGCATTGAAAATCTACCATCACACATTGTCACCGAGAAAAACAGAATCGACTCATTTGGGGAGATAATCTGTTGCACAATCTGCCTACAGGTAGGAAACTCGAAGAGACAGGAAGAGTTCCTCCCCCCCCCCCAGGGGCCCCGAATTCAATGCAAATGAACTTTTTGGGCTTTTTCCGGGGTTTTTTTTTGTGTGTGGGGGGGGGGGGGGGGGGGGGGGGGGGGGGGCGACACATGCAAAGACATTCACACACTTCCTGCCTGTGATTTAAGGAGATACTCCACTCTAGAATCTGCCTACAGGTATGTTTTAAAGAGGGTGAGTTTTTCTTCTCCCCCCCCCACCCCCGCCCAAAAAAAAAAAAAAAAAAGCAATGGGGGGCAGGGGAGGACAGACATGCAAAGAAGATACACTTGCTGTTCTTGCCTCTGGGGCTGCAACTTCATACTTGACTGCATCATTTAAGGGCTGCGGGCTCAACCATACTCCAAGCTAAGATCTTATTTAGATGTCTGGATTTTTGCTTTGATTTCAGGATCTTCTTCAAGGAGAGATGGCGAGGTGTCTGCCTTCGTGTCACCACACATTTCATATGCTTTGTGTAGATAAATGGCTCATTCGACAAGGCTCTTGTCCCATATGTAGGCAGTGTATCCAAAGAGACTATGCAGCTCAAGAGGTGGGCTTTGGTCACTAGGGTAGAGAACGAGTGTACATATCTTGGTTCCTTTCTTCCTACCCTGTCCATGTGGTCGAACTCCTTCGACAATCTGTGAACATGCGCTATTCTAGAACACCTGAGTTATCTCCAGCTAACTACGATCCCTCCTCCTAACAGAGAATGCCATGCAACGGCTCTGACTATGTAGTTCAACATGTATAGTGTGACGTTTCTGCCAATCATGGGATGAGCAAACACAAGGTCTTGCTCTGACTTTGACATCAGTGATGTACATGGTGAGTCTTTTTTGAATCTAATGTAAGTACCACTGGTTTTGCGGAAGGGTTTGTAGCATATGGATATGATCTCTCTGCTCTCTCTTCTTGCTCATGCATCATTTGTCGTCATGCTTTCTGCACATGGTATCAGAGCCCCGGGTGTTTAACTTTGCTACACGAGTCTTTTGGCTTCGCTGACCTTCAGGGTGCAGTTCTGAGCTTTTTGGATCGAATCATGGTGTTTGCTGCTTGGGGGAGTGCTGATTGTTGTGGCACGGTGGGGTTACTGCCTGCTGGCTGGACTGTTGTTGGTGGAGAAAACAAGTGCATAGGGCCTTTTCTTGATTGCGAATTACACAAAATATTCTTCCTTCGATGAGCTGTAAACAGCAACACATTTATTGCTGAGTTGACTCTGTTGGTAGTTTTCCATTCAGAGGGCCAAAACTTGTGGCTGGTGGCTGGATGGACTCGGATGGACTGAGCAATTCGTGCAGGATGTGTATTCAGCTAGCTGATTGGGACTAGCCCATATCCACTTTGGGGTGCTGCTGCAGTTTCAACCCTGGTCTGGGGGACTGTCACCCTTAGACCTGGTTGCAACCAGCAATGCCCTCGTCGGCCCTGAACTGCTGTGATGAGGGTGGCGTGGGTTGGAGCTTGAGGTAGAGATGCCCTATGCAGAGACTGGAAGGAATATGCGGACCTAGGATGCAGTTCATGATATACAGGGGACCCTGGGTAAGATAACATTGTTAGCTCCACAGTACATTCTGGCTAATGACTTGACGTAGAACTGTCTCACATACTCGCAGACATTGGTGTGGAAGTAGGTTTCATGTAGCTAGGAGGACAAAGGGGCTCTAGTTGTGAGAGCTCTTGATGCAGAGATGAGGAATTATAATTGATAGTAGCAAAAAAGAAGTTTTGGTGTGTTGGATGTTAATGAAACGCTAGAGATCATTATAGAGATGGTTATTAGGAGAGTTATAAGGATTTATACACTAGAAGATAGTCGCCATAGATCCTAATTTATGTAGGTGAGAAAGAGAGATTGACACACAAGACATCAATATGACCGACATAGATGGGGTAGGGAATGGTCATTTACTGACCATTACCCATACTATTGACGACCCCATGGCGACTGCCGGAGGCCGGGAGCCATGGTGGGAGTCAATATTATGGGAATGGTCAATGACCATTTCCGGCCGTCAAGGTACTTGGGAGGCGGGCCCCATGCTGATGACTGTAGAGTTGCTCACTCACATGCTGACAACTGTAGAGCGGCAGCGCTACAGAGCTTGATTTTCCCATGGCTGATGTGTTGCACCCTGATGTCATTCCCAACGCCGACTTGGCAAGAAATCGTTTGATTATGCAGGTAGTAATTACATTGGTTGATGTGGCGTGCATCCAGTACTTGCAACACTAGATTCTGCATAGTAACGGACAGTGAATGTACGGCTCGGATTGTTTGCCCGCCGACCAGCGACCTTGACGGAATCCCAACCCAGCTTATATGAAAAACCCTTCCAGAAGACTCTTCAGCGTTACCCTTCTTCACATAGAGTTTTGTTTTCCTTGGTGGATTTGATCGTTCCATTGGATCGTTCCATTGGCTCTGAAAGGGGGTAAACCCAAGAATGCTTCCAATCTTTGTGTTCAGAGTGGTTTGTTGTCTTAAAACACAAACACACACACACACACACACACACACACACACACACGGTCATAGCATCTGACCATGATAGCTAGTTCTAGTTGCACTAACTCAACCTATTCATAATACTACCCAAACTATGTATATAATTGATACTTTACCCAACACACTATGGGCAGTTAACTAGTAGCCTACTCTTAGCATAAACTTCTCCACCTTGAAGTTTGAAATCACTAAATTCAGATTTGAATTCCCTGTTGCCGGCTTACTATGTTGTCTAGGTTTGCTTAGTTGAAGGAGTACCTTTAACTGCTCCTTGTGCCATAAACCGATGCAATGTTTTTTATTCAATGTCTATTGCCACACTTAAAACTACCTCACAGGGTGATTCCAATTGGGTCCTTGATATCGATTATTACTTACACTGCTATCTTGGTTTGTATGGTTTAGTGTGAACCAATTTTTTAACATAGGCTCAATGGGAGCAATCCCTTAAATTGTTTTTTAACCCTTAAAGGAAGTTAAAAGCTAGGTCTCCTTCCCTTTTGGCATAAAGCGAATACACTCTGTCGCGATGGCACTCGTCCCCTTTCACTCATGGTGCTACACGATGAAACACTTCTTGATCTGAGAACCGAGCTTGATGGTGGGTGGCTTGGCACGGACTTTGTGACATCCATCACTTGGTATGATGCTAAGCGATAAATCATCTTGCCCTCCTATAAAGGTCCTGTGCAAGGAGCTTGATTGGTGTGGCCATACTTGGCTTACCCTTTATGGGTGTCGACTTTTGATATGCTTCCTTGTTGGCATATACCCATCCTTTGCCCCTATATCAAGGTGAGGGGCTCTTCTCCCTTCACTTAGACTTGGGTTTCTTTTTGTCTTTTGCTTTTTAGCATACAAGATAAGCAGTTATGATTTAGGTTTTTTTGCATTGGGTTTTTATACCGTCCCTTGCAACATTATAAACAACTTGCTACTGTCGACTTAATTGTATTTGTTAAAAAAAAAAGCGAAAGAGAGAATAAGTTGACATTGGAATTGTACTTGGCTTCCCCCTGGCACTTTGGAGATTATTTTGGGATTACTTTTGCTCACAGGTTGTATATTTTTACTCAAAATCTCAATGCTTAGATTATCTCTTGCTTTGTTGGGTGATTATAACAAGTTTTTCTTGCCATAAGAATATTGAACGAGATCTTTTCTGTCCCTATTAATAATTGAATATAAAGAAAAAATTGAACTTTCACATTGACTTTGCTTTGAAATCTGAGATGTTAGGCTCATGATTAAAGATACCTAACTTGTGTTGTTGCTGACACATGCCAAATAATCTGATAGTCTTGCTCTTTGAATTTGACATATGCCTATAATTAGGCTGATGAGATTGATTTCTAATGCTGGTTGAACTCTGGCCCTATTTTGTGTGAGAGGCCTTTTTCAAGGAAAGTTGTTAACAAAAGCTTGGACACAATACAAGAAGCATTTGAATTTCTGTTGGTCTTTTTGACTTGAAAATACTAAATAAACTCGTTTTTTTGGGGCTCCAGTCCTGCTCACTTTACTTGAGAATTTATTCTATGCAATCTCTATAGTAGTTGCCTATCCAAAAAACTTATAAAAAATTGGTGTTTTGCATAAACATACTACCTGTGGTAGGTATGGTGCTTGGTGGCCTTAACATACTAACTGTGATTTGATATCTGGCTTGGTTGATTGGTTTAAATCTGGTTTTATTAACCATATTCATACATACAACTAGTAAATATATGTATAAATTTATACATATTTTGTTCTTGTTATTGATCTGGTTTTGATACACATTTTGGTCTACCACACATTTTTTCTGGTTTTTTTTTTTAAAGGCCCAGTCTCTGTATATGGCTAATCATGTCTCTAGGACTTGATCCTATTCTCATACAACATCTATATATGGGAATGGTCTGAAGTGGTTGCTTTATGGCTGGCTCTGGCTCTGGTTCTAGCTCTGGCTAAATACTTCTCTAAACCTTGGCTGGTACTTCTTTGGGTTGATAGTTCAGTTATTATTTTAAATTCAAAAGGAGAACCTTTATGGTATTTTGTGTAATGATGATAAGTATGCATACATATGGCAAAAAAACTGGAGTACTCAGATATTTTTGGATTTGATATTTGGCCTATATCTGGTCTTGTGATATTTCTAGCTTTTTAAATCACTGTGGTGCTAACTTAGCAGGAGCAAGAGCTTTTACTTCTAGGTTTTGATCCGAGAAATCTTCTAAGCTTTTTTCTGGTTGCTAAGCCAAAAATAGTTTTTGCTATGATGGTTGAACTTTGGATTCTTTACAAACTCCCTGACATATGGTGGAAAAATGGTCCTTTTTTTGATAATCTTGTATAAGGCTAACATACCTTGATTTGAGAAGTTGCTTAAAAACCTCAATACTAACCAATGTTGCACTAAAAACATATGGATACAGTAGGATCTCTAACCATTCTGTTCTACTATGGGCAATTGGTTTATTTGAAGGGCTCGATCTTGGAGCTTAAGATGAAGCTACAAAACTTAGCAATGCATGCAGATTTTTTCATACATTTTTTAGCTACATCAATACTTATAATGATATGCATTGTTCGACATTTTTTACAATAAATAGTTATTAAAAAGAAGTTAAAACATATGGAGCAACTATGGCAGGATATGATGCTAAAGAAAATCCTTGAGATGCTAAATGAAGGACAATAGCTAGTTTAATAACTTTTAAGTTTGACATAGATAACAACTCATATATATTCTTTGAAGCTTGCCATACGTAGCAGAGTCTAACCTATTTGTTGTCTTGACTATATGGATGCATGTGAGAAGTCTTTCTTGGCTTAAAAAGGTTTAGCTTGTTGCAGTCCGACTTTGAAATCACTTGATGATTCAACTGGGATAGTTTCTGATACCTTTGTATAAACTCATTTGGAATGATACTTCATTCTTTTTATGCTGTACAGTTATAAATCAAAGATTGAGTTGTTTCTGTACTAATCTTTGCCTATACATCTTTAGCCAATCGTCTTTTTGAACATTTTGTTCATTGGTGTGTATTTATTATAATCAAAACAACTACACACACCGCCCTCCCAGGAAATTGGGTGGACCGGGACGTTGGCTTTGAATACTTCTTGTCTATAGGCTTTGATTGACCCACTGTCTATAATTCCTTGACAGGTTGACATGTGTTAGGTGGTCGCTCGTTGACTATAGATTGGATTCCTACTCACGACTATTATAGTCCTTTGGCTCAGTTAAGGAGCAGGTTAATCCAATCCTGCACACCCATGCTTTAATAAACTTTATTTTGATGATTACAGGTACATACTACACATATAAATACATGGCATATATCTTCTAAAGGCTATCAATGACAACCATACTTTTTTCAAATTGACTGACAGCCTTAAAACTTCTACAAAAGTAATGTCTTCCTTGAACATGGTATCAGACATTGTGTTAAATACAAATATTCTTTACCCTTTCAGGGACACTCTAACTTGGCACTTCCCTGCTAAAGACTTTGGTTTAACTCATCTTTTTGATGAGGCAGTAGGCCCATACACAATGGGCCTACTACTGAAACCCATTGTGTATGGCACCTGGGGGATAGGGCACACACACACACACACACACACACACACACACACACACACACACACACTTGGTCACAACATCTGACCATGATAGCTAGTTCTAGTTACACTAACTCAACCTATTGGTACTACTACCCAAACTCTGTATATAAATGATACTTTACCCAACACACTACTGGCAGTTAACTAGTGGCCTACTCTTAGCATAAAGTTCTCCACCTTGAAGTTTGAAATCACTAAATTGAGATTTGAATTCCCTGTTGTTGTCGGCTTACTATGCTGTCTTGGTTTGCTTAGTTGAAGGAGTACCTTTAATTGCTCCTTATGGCATAAACCGATGCAAGGTTTTTTATTCAATGTCTATTGCCACACTTATAATTAGCTGAGAGAGTGATTCCAATTGGGTCCTTGATACCTATTATTACTTACACTGCTATCTTGGTTTGTATGGTTTAGTGTGAACCAATTTTGTAACACAGGCTCAGTAGGAGATATCCCTTAAATTTTTTTTAACCCTTAAAGGAAGTTAAAAGCTAGGTCTCCTTCCCTTCTGGCATAGAGCGAATAAACTTTGTCGCGACAGGACTCGTCCCGTTTCACTCATGGTGATTCACAATGAAACACTTCTCGATCTGAGAACCGAGCTTGATGGCGGGTGGCTTGGCACGGACTTTGTGACATCCACCGCTTGCTATGATGCTAAGCAATAAATCATCTTGGCCTCCTATAAAGAAGGTCGTGTGCTAGGAGCTCGATTGGTGTGGCCATACCTGGCTTACCCTGTTTGGGTGTCGATTGCTGTTATGCTTCCTTGTTGGCATATACCCATCCTTTGCCCCTATATCAAGGTGAGGGGCTCTTTTCCCTTCACTTAGACTTGGGTTTCTTTTTGTCTTTTGCTTTTTAGCGTACAAGATAAGCAGTTATGATTTAGGGTTTTTTTACATTGGGTTTTTATACTGTCCCTTGCAACATTATAAACGACTTGCTACTGTCGTCTTAATTGTATTGGTTTAAAAAAGGGTGAAAGAGAGAATAAGTTGACATTGGAATTGTACTTGGCTTTCCCTTGGCACTTTGGAGATTTATTTTGGGATTACTTTTGCTCACAGGTTGTATATTTTTACTCAAAATCTCAATGCTTCAATAATATTTTGCTCTGTTAAGTGATTATAAAAGGTTTTTCTTGCCTTAAGAATATTGAAAGAGATTCTTTTTGTCCCTATTAATTATTGAATGTAAAGAAAAAATTGAACTTTCCCACTAACTTTGGTTTGAAATCTGAGATGTTTTGCTCATGAATAAAGATACCTAACCTATGTTGTTGCTGACACATGCCAAATAATCCGACAGTCCTGCTCTTTGAATTTGATATATGCCTATAATTAGAGTAGTAATATTGATTTCTAATATTGGATGAACTCTGGCCCTATTTTGTGAGAGAGGCCTTTTTCAAGAAAAGTTGTTAACAAAAGCTTGGACATAATACAAGAAGCATTTGAATTTCTACTGGTCTTTTTGACTTGAAAATACTAAATAAACTGGTCTTTTTGGGGCTCCAGTCCTGCTCACTTTACTTGAGAATTTATTCTATGCAATCTCTGTAGTAGTTGCCTACCATGAAACATATTAAATATTGGCGTTTTTCATAAACATGCTACTTGTGGTAGGTATGGTGTTGGAAGCCTGGTGACCTTAACATGCTAACTGCGATTTAATATCTCGCTTGGATGATTGGTTTAGATCTGGTTTTATTAACCATATTCATACATACAACTAGTTCTTGATGGTGATACTGCCATAAAGTATATGTATAAACTTATACATATTTTGGCCTTGTTACTCATCTGGTTTTGATACACATTTTGGTCTTCCACATTTTTTTCTCGTTTTTTAATAAAAAACGCCTGGTCTTCGGTTATGGTTAATCATGTCTCTAGGACTTGATCCTACTCTCATACAATGTCTATATATAGGAATGGTATGAAGTGGCCTGCTTTATGGCTGGCTCTGGCTTTGGTTCTGGCTCTGGCAAATACTTCTCTAATCCTTGGTTGGTACTTTTTTGGGCTGATAGTTCAATTATTATTTATAATTAATAAGGAGAACCTTTATGGTATTTTGTGTAATGATGATGAGTATGCATACATATGGCAAAAAAACTGGAGTAATCAGATATTCCTGGATTTGATATCTGGCCTATATCGGGTCTTGTGATATTCCTAGCTTTTTAAATCGCTGTCGTGCTAACTCAGTAGGAGCAAGAGCTTTTACTTCTAGGTTCTGATCCGAGAAATCTTCTAAGCTTTTTTTTGGCTGCTAAGCCGAAAATAGTTTCTGCTATGATGGTTGAACTTTGGATTCTTTACAACTCCCTGACATATCGTGGGAAAATGGTCCTTTTTTGATAATCTTGTATAAGGCTAACATACCTTGATTTGAGAACTTGCTTAAAAACCTCAATACTAACCAATGTTGCACTAAAAACATTTGGATACAGTAGGATCTCTAACCATTCTGTTCTACTATGGGCAGTTGGTTTATTTGAAGGGCTCGATTTCGGAGCTTAAGATGAAGTTACGAAACTTAGCATTGCATGCAGGTTTTTTCATACATTTTTAAAAGCTAAAGCAGTACTTATAATGATATGGATTGTTCAACATTTTTTTACAATAAATAGTTTTATTAAAAAGAAGTTAAAACATATGGAGCAACTATGGCAGGAATATGATGCTAAAAAAAATTCCTTGAGATTCTGTTGGAAGCGTGGTGGCCTTAACATGCTAACTGTGATTTGATATCTGGCTTGGTTGACTGGTTTAGATCTGGTTTTATTAACCATATTCATACATACAGCTAGTAAATATATGTATAAAGTTATACATATTTTGGCCTTGTTACTGATCTGGTTTTGATACACATTCTGGTCTACCACACATTTTTTTGGTTTTTTTAATAAAAAAGCCTAGTCTCTGGATATGGATAATCATGTCTCTAGGACTTGATCCTACTCTCATACAATGGCTATATATAGGAGGCTATATATAGGAATGGTATGAAGTGGCCTGCTTTATGGCTGGCTCTGGCTCTGGCGAAACACTTCTCTAAACCTTGGCTGGTACTTCTTTGGGCAGATAGTTCAGTTATGATTTTAAATTCAAAAGGAGAACCTTTATGGTATTTTGTGTAATGATGATGAGTATGCATACATATGGCAAAAAAATCGGAGTACTCAGATATTTTTGGATTTGATATCTGGCCTATATCTGGTCTTGTGATATTCCTAGCTTTTTAAATCACTGTCGTGCTAACTCAGCAGAAGCAGGAGCTTTTACTTCTAGGTTCTAATCCGAGAAATCTTCTAAGCTTTTTTTTGGCTGCTAAGCCGAAAATAGTTTCTGCCATGATGGTTGAAACTTTGGATTCTTTACAAACTCCCTGACATATGGTGGGAAAATGGTCCTTTCATTGATAGTCTTGTATAAGGCTAACATACCTTGATTTGAGAACTTGCTTAAAAACCTCAATACTAACCAATGTTGCACTAAAACCATCTGGATATAGTAGGATCTCTAACCATTCCGTTCTACTATGGGCAATTGGTTTATTTGAAGGGCTCGATCTCGGAGCTTAAGATGAAGTTACAAAACATAGCATTGCATGCAGTTTTTTTCATATATATTTTTTAGCTAAAGCAGTACTTATAAGGATATGGATTGTTCGATATTTTTAACAAAAAATAATTATTAAAAAGAAGTTAAAACATATAGAGCAACTATGGCAGGAACATGATGCTAAAAGAAATCCTTGAGATCCTAAATGAAGGACATTAGCTAGTCTAATAATTTTTTAGTTTGACATGGATAACAACTGATAGATTCTTTGAAGCCTGCCCATAAGTAGCCAAGTCTAACAGATCTGTTGTATTGACTATATGGATGCAGGTGAGAAGTCTATCTTGGCTTAAAAATGTCTACCTTGCTGCAGTTTGATTTTGAAATCACTTGATGATTCAATTGGGATAGTTCTGATACCTTCGTATAAACTCATTTGGAATGATACTTCATTCCTATTATGCTATACAATTATGAATTTAAGACTGAGTTGTTTCTGTACTAATCTTTGTCTATACATCTTTAGCTAGTCGTCTTTTAAACATTTTGTTCATTGGTGTGTATTTATTATATTTAAAACAACTACACACACCCCTAAACACCAAGTCCTCTTAGGCAACTGGGTGGACCGGGTATAGCTTTGATTGACCCATTGTCTAGAATTCCTTGAGAGGTTGACATGTGTTAGGTTGTCGCTCCTTGACTATAGACTAGATTCCTACTTACGACTATTACAGTCTTTTGGCTCAGTCGGTTTTAAATAGCAGGTTAATCCAATTCTACTCACCCATGCTTTAATAAGCTTTATTTTGATGATTATAGCTACATACTACACATATAAAGACATGGCATATATGATCTAAAGACTATTAATGACAATCATATTTTTTTCATATTGGCTGACAAAGCCTTAAAACTCCTACAGGAGTAATTTCTTCCTTAAAGACGGTATCAGACATTGTGTTAAATAAAAATATTCTTTACCCTCTTCATGGACCTAACTTGGCACTTCTCTGCTAAAGACTTTTGTTTAACTCATCTTTTTGATGAGGCAGTAGGCCCATACACAATGGGTCTACTCTTGAAACCCATTGTGTATGGCGCTGGGATAGGGCGGGTACACACACACACACACACACACACACACACACACACACACACACACTTGGTCACAACATGTGACCATGATAGCTAGTTCTAGTTAACCTAATACTACCCAAACTATGTATATAAATGATACTTTACCCAACACACTACTGGCAATTAACTAGTAGCCTACTCTTAGCATAAAGTTCTCCACCTTGAAGTTTGAAATCCCTAAATTGAGTTTTGAATTCCCTGTTTTCCGGCTTACTATGCTATCTTGGTTTGCTTAGTTGAAGGAGTACCTTTAATTTCTCCTTCTGGCATAAACCGATGCAAGGTTTTTTATTCAATATCTGTTGCCACACTTATAATTACCTCACAGGGTGATTCCAATTGGGTCCTTCATACCGATTATTACTTACACTTCTATCTTGGTTTGTATGGTTTAGTGTGAACCAATTTTTTAACAAAGGCTCAGTGGGAGCAATCCCATAAATTTTTTTTTAACCCTTAAAGGAAGTTAAAAGCTAGGTCTCCTTCCCTTCTGGCATAAAGCAAATACACTCTGTCGCACAGGACTCGTCCCCTTTCACTCATGGTGCTTCACGATGAAACACTCCTCTATTTGAGAACCAAGCTTGATGGCGGGTAGCTTGGCATGGACTTTGTGACATCCACACTTGGTATGATGCTAAGCAATAAATTATCCTCCCCTCCTATAAAGAAGGTCATGTGCTAGGACTTTGATTGGTGTGGCCATACTTGGCTTACCCTTTTTGGGTGTTGACTGCTGATATGCTTCCTTGTTGGCATATACCCATCCTTTGCCCCTATATCAAGGTGAGGGGCTCTTCTCCCTTCACTTAGACTTGGGTTTCTTTTTGTCTTTTGTTTTTTAGCATACAAGATAAGCAGTTATGATTTAGGTTCTTTTGCATTGGGCTTTTATACTGTCCCTTGCAACATTATAAACAACTTTCTACTGTCGACTTAATTGTACTGGTTTAAAAAAGGCAAAAGAGAGAATAACTTGACATTGGAATTGTACTTGGCTTTCCCCTGGCACCTTGGAGATTATTTTGGGATTACTTCTGCTCACAGGTTGTATATCTTTACTCAAAACCTCAATGCTTAGATAATATCTTGCTCTGTTGGGGGTGATTATAACAGGTTCTCCTTGCCTTAAGAATATTGAAAGAGATCTTTTCTCTCCCTATTAATTATTGAATGTAAAGAAAAAATTGAAGTTTCCCACTGACTTGCTTTGAAATCTAAGATTTTTTGCTCATGAATAAAGATACCTAACCTATGCTGTTGCTCACACATGCCAAATAATCCGACAGTCCTGCTCTTTGAATTTGATGTATGCCTATAATTAGACAGATGAGATTGGTTTCTAATACTGGCTAAACTCTCGCCCTATTTTGTGATAGAGGCCTTTTTCAAGGAAAGTTGTTAACAAAAGCTTGGACACAATACAAGAAGCATTTAAATTTCTGCAGGTCTTTTTGACTTGAAAATACTAAATAAACTGGTTTTTTTGGGGCTCCAGTCCTGATCACTTTTCTTGATAATTTATTCTATGCAATCTCTGTAGTAGTTGCCTATCCAAAAAACTTATTAAAATTTGGTGTTTTGCATAAACATGTTACCTATGGTAGGTATGGTGTTGGAAGCCTAGTGGCCTTAACATGCTAACTGTGATTTGATATCTGGCTTGGATGACTGGTTTAGATCTGGTTTTTTAAACAATATTCATACATACAACTAGTTCTTGATGGTGATACTGCCATAGAATATATGTATAAACTTATACATATTTTAACCTTGTTACTGGTCTGGTTTTGATACACATTCTGGTCTACCACACATTTTTTTGGTTGTTTTTATAACAAAGCTTGGTCTTTGGATATGGCTAATCATGTTTCTAGGACTCGATCCTACTCTCATACAATGGCTATATATAGGAATGATATGAAGTGGCATGCTTTATGGCTGGCTCTGGCTCTGGTTCTGGCTCTGGCTAAATACTTCTCTAAACCCTAGCTGATACTTCTCTGGGCTGATAATTCAATAATTATTTTAAATTCAAAAGGAGAACCTTTATGGTATTTTGTGTAATGATGATGAGTATGCATGTATTGTTCGTATACTTGCAATGCCCACCTCTCTCAGTTTTGCCACCACAATATATGTTGCACAAACCATTTTTTGCCCTTCATTGAAATATTCCTTTTCGTCGGAATATCTTGGCCGCACGACGGTCGGAAGATAATCCGGTAATGGCCGTCCGGTGGCCGGTGGTCCGTTGTCTTTGGCCGATGGTCAGCGGCCAGTGGTCTTTGGCCGTTGGCCGGATTTCCTTGGCCGGTGGCCGATTTCTAGGAGGACTTGTCTACCCAATAGCGGCTACACATGGGCGCATGGGAGAGTCCTACTTGGACTTGGCTATCTAAGGGTGGCTGCACATGGGCGTGAGGCTACCTTACATCTATATAAGGAGGCCTTCTCATGAGTAATTCGGCAGAATGGTGTGCACACTTGACACACACAACACATGCTTGTGTAAGGATTGTTAGTCCCTTGTATTCCTACTTGGTCTAGTTGTCTAAATTGCCATCTAAGCTCTACCTTGAGAGCGCATGGGTGGATGACGCCATCACTTTGTAATAGTGTGCTAATCTAAAGTTTTTGATTTGCCACTAATCTACTTTGCATTGTATCTCTCTCTACTCTCCTTGCTACTAGATCCTTATTGTATTCCGCATTTCTTTTATATTTATGGCAAAAAAACTGGAGTACTTAGATATTTTTGGATTTGATAGCTGGCTTATATCTGGTCTTGTGATATTCCTAGCTTTTTAAATCACTGTTGTGCTAACTCAGCAGGAGCAGGAGCTTTTACTTCTAGGTTCTAATCCGAGAAATCTTCTAAGCTTTTTTCTGATTGCTAAGACGAAAATAGTTTATGCTTTGATGGTTGAAACTTTGGATTCTTTACAAAAGTCTTGACATATGGTGGGAAAATGGTCCTTTTTTGATAATCTTATATAAGGCTAACATACCTTGATTTGAGAACTTGCTTAAAAACCTCACTACTAACAAATGTTGCACTAAAAATATATGGATACAGTAGGTCTCTAACCATTCTATTCTACTATGGAAGTTGGTTTATTTGAAGGGCTCGATCTCGGAGCTTAAGATAAAGTTACAAAACTTAGCATTGCATGCAGATTTTTTCATACATTTTTTTAGCTAAAGCAGTACTTATAATGATATGGATTATTCGACATTTTTAACAATAAATAGTTATTAAAAAGAAGTTAAAACATATGAGCAACTATGGCAGTAACATGATGCTAAAAAAAATCATTGAGATTCTAAATGAAGGACAATAGCTAGTCTAATAATTTTTAAGTTTGACATGGATAACCACTGATAGATTGTTTGAAGACCGCCATACATAGCCAAGTCTAACATATGTGTTGTGTTGACTATATGGATGCAAGTGAGAAGTCTATCATAGCTTAAAAAGGTTTATCTTGCTGCAATCCAACTTTGAAATCACTTGATGATTCAACTGGGATAGTTCTGATACCTTTGTATAAACTCATTTGGAATGATACTTCATTCTTATTATGCTATACAATTATGAAACAAAGAGTTGTTTTGTACTAATCTTTGCCTAGAAATTTTTAGCCACTCGTCTTTTTGAACATTTTGTTCATTGGTGTGTATTTATTATATTTAAAACAACTAGCATAAAAACCTTCAAAAATATTATATTCAAAGAAATCTAGCATAAAACCCTTCAATAATAGATGAGTGTTGCAAGAGTTGCCTCCCGTTGTCTGCCTTTTCCATCTCTTGAGCTCCGCTCCAACCTTGGGCTTGCCTGCCAGTCGTCTTTTTGAACATTTTGCTCATTGGTGTGTATTTATTATATTTAAAACAACTAGCATAAAAACCTTCAAAAATATTATATTAAAAGAATCTAGCATAAAAACCTTTAAAAATAGTCAAGTGTTGCAAGAGTTGCCTCCCGTTGTCCGCCTTTTCCATCTCTTGAGCTCCGCTCCAACCTTGGGATTGCCCGCCTTCTATCTTGGATTAGTCGGATCAAACTTTTCCAATTACGTCAATTCCCAATTTTATCGATTCTCGATTCTATAGATGGTGCTTTGTGGATTGATAATTATAAGACCAATGCTTATTCTCCCTCCCCTCTCTCTTTAGTGCCGGTGTGAGAACCCTCTTACCCCCCCCTCCCCCGTCTCTCTCTCTCTCTCTCTCTCTCTCTCTCTCTCACACACACACACACACACACACACACACACACACACACAGAGGATGAATTGAATGGACCATTTTCCATTTCTCAACAATATCAGTCACACACAAAAGCTTGTAATCAACAACATTCCATTCTCTCTCTCTCTCTCTCTCTCTCTCACTCTCTCTCTCTCACACACACACACACACACACACACACACACACACACACACACACACACACACACACACACACACACACACACACACACACACACACACACACACACACACACACACAAGATTACATGAGATCTTTCACTCGACTCATCTTTGAAATTTGACAAAAAAAAGCATGGCAGTTTAGTATGTTGGGATCCCTTCATCTACATCTCAATTAAACCTCCCATTACATGATCACACAAACAACTATCGCAGTAAAAACAGGTGTTCCGACGCTCAGCTAAAGGTAAGATACGAGTCGCCAAGACTAACCCATACTCCCGGGTGCTTGGAGTACTGTTAAAATATCCTCCAAGTGGATGACCATAACTACGATACAAGAAACTCTTATGTGGTGGTAGGAACTGGGCTAGCAGGTATAACCGCTCAGAAAAACTTGGCTTCAGTGAATGTTCTATGTAATAATACTGGGGCCCTAGGCCTAGAGCCTCAGTTACCATCGCCAATCTGATATTGTTCCTAAAATGTTCGCGACCCCAAAGAGTCACACGAGTCACTCGGGCCTGATAGGTCCACCATTTAGTTTGGGATACAGAGGTTCCCAAATGGGGAAATAGATGAAGTTCATAACGGAGCAAAGTTGCTCTCTGGGTAGATTCACCTGACTGATGAAGGTGAGCGGTAGCTATTGCAAAAGCCAATTCTTGAATGTAAGCCATAATAAGTTAGTTACTCCTGAAGAGCAAATAATCTGAAATTTTAACTCTTGTAGTGTTACTCCATACTAATACTATTGACTTGGTTTTGTCAAAATGCCTTCTGTCTTTTATAGACCCACCTTATGACTTTGAGACAAAATTGTAAATAATATATAAAATTGTGGGCTCTAAGTAATATAACTCACACCGTTAATATCGGGGCCTGGATCCCTTACCCTAGTTGGTAGCTGTATGACATAAGCTCAGTGAAGTGTTCAGTTGTATGGCTAACGGGTTGTATATAATCAACTGGTGCTAGGTACATTAAGCAGGTAATGAATTTTGAACCGGGTTTTCGATCGTGTGAGCGGCTTTCTTATTGGTTGATAGGTTGTAATATTGGACTAGGTGACTTGACCTGGTTTTTTACTTAAATTAACTCTGAGGTATACACATTTCTGTGTAGCGTTTATAAACTTCACTTCATTTAATATTCGTGCATATTGCTGCACGTTACCGCCGCTGTGCAAGGGTTTGGTCTACAGGTTCATGTAGCAGCGAAGGTGTGCGACCTGGTCTGAGCAACCGGATCTTTAGCTGCGGACAATCCTTAAAAATCTGACTATATACGCGACCTCGGGTGTGGGTAAACCTGTCCCAGTCTGTGGCGTACCCTCGTCTGAGAAGGCTTCAACCAGTATAAAGGCATCAGAAGGTGAGTACTAATACTCACTAGCATCGAGCTGTGTTATCACCTGTGTGTGCATTCTATACTGTGTGAGTAATAAGGCTATTCACTACTGAGTGCTCAACATGCCGAAAAAGAATGGGAAGGAAATTGTCGATGAGTCTTCGTCTCCTTATCTACAGGTTAACAAAGAATCCTTCTAACTCTCAAGACTGTCAAAAGATAATGAGATGCTTTGATGTAAGTGGTTTGAAATGCTGTGAAAAACCAATAATTAGACGTTTTTAATAAAAAAAACCTGTTCCGGATAGTGATCTTTCTGGTTTATTTGGTGGAATGGGAGTGGTAATATTGGTTTGCTTTAGGACTATTGAAAAATGTGATTCTCTTTGACTAAAGGTAGATGTTTTCGTAAAATAAAAAGGGTTATGGTAACAATATCCATGTTATATTATCTGGTTGTTTTGGATGTAATAAATCTGGCCCTAGAGGCTAAGAAAAGCCAGGTCTCTAGGAGATCTATCTGTATGCTGTAATGAATATTGGAAGGCATTATGGCTAAAAAGATAGGGTGGGTTTGTCTTGTTGTTGATGCTAATGGTTAGGAAAATGGTACTTTTGTAGGTAATTCTGCAGGGATTTGAATCGAACCGGTAATTCACAAATAATCATATATATAGCTCAAAACTGGGAGCAGTAATTGTTGGATTCATGGGTAAGTAGTAAAACTAGTAGGTCGGACTACTCTGGCTACACTGGTTGACCACAGACTGATTCAGTCCTTAGTACAGACACCTAATTTTTTAATAGTCTAAATAGACCTTGACTGAACTAAAAACTTTTTTCTGTTGTATTGCCAAATTGGTTGGTGTTCTGAAGGCGGTAAATGACATCACATACCCGGGTATGGTTGCTAATAGTTGTGTTTCTTGATTTGTTTTACCATATTACATGACAAGGGGGAAGTTTAGTGAATAGTGTGTTTTCACTAATTCAACTTATCGACTGATTTAGCCTTGCTATGCTGGTATGACCAGTAATTTAGACTTTTTTTATTAATAAACCTGTTCCAGTAAAAACTGATATTTCTGGTTTATTTGATGGAATGGGAGTGGTATTATGTGTTTGCTTCAGGACTGTTGGAAGATGTGATTTTCTTTGACTAAAGGTATAGGTTTCCGTTAAATAAAACGGATTATGGTAACAATATCTAGGCTACATTGTCTGGTTGTTTTGGATGTGATAAATATGGCCCTAGCGGCTAAGAAAAGCCAGGTCTCTAGTAGATCTATCTGTATGGTTGTATTGAGTATTGGAAGGTATTATGACTAATAGGATAGGGTAGGTATGTCTGGTTGGTGATGCTAATCTTTATGAAGAAGGTACTTATGAAGGTTATTCTGTAGGGATTTGAATCGAACCGCTAATTCAAAAATAATAATATAGCTCAAAAACTATGAGCAGTAATTGTTGGATTCCTTGGTAAGTCATAACACTAGTAGGTCGGATTACTCTGGTTACACTGGCTGACCATTGACTGATTCAGTCCTTTGTACAGATGCTTAATTTTTTAATAGTCTAAAGAGACTTTGATTGAACTGAAAACTTTTTTCTGTGGTATTGCCAAATTGGTTGGGGATCTGAAGGCGGTAAATGGCATCACATACCCTATTAAGGTGGCTAATAGCTTTGTTTCTTGCTTGGTTTTACCATATTACATCACAACGTGGGAAGTTTAGTGAAAGGAGGGTGTTCACTGATTCAGCTTATTGACTGATGTCTTCTTGCTATAGCTGGTATGACCTTAGGTTATGCAAAGAAGATAATCTTGACAACCTTTTTTTCTCACTGCGTATTCTTTCTCGTATGTATATAACTTTTTTAGGTACTTATGCTGACCTCAGACTGTCTCGGTCCTTAATACAGGTACTTAATCTTTTGAATAGTCTAAAGAGACTTTGACTGAACTGAAAGCTGGTTTCTGATGTGTTTCCAAATCAGCTGATGCTCTGAAGGCGGTTAATGGCATCACATACCCTATTATTGTGGCAATTAGCTTTCTTTCTCGTCTGGTTTTTACCATATTACATCACAAGATGGGAAGTTTAATGAATGGTTTGTTTACTAATCACTGATTCAACTTATCGACTGAGTTCTGCTGGCCGTGGCTGGTTTGACCTTGGGTAATGCAAATAAGATTAACTCTACATCATTTTACTCGCTTCGTATGCTCTCTCGTAGGTATTTGAACTTTACTTTGCCTACTATCGTGCAATATATACAACGGAAAGTTTGTAGGCGGTTTAAGTTTACTTCTATTCTTTCTCGGAAGAAGTATGGGCTTGCTCTATTGACGAAGTTGTCTAGAACATTATGTTATGATATCTGGTTTATAACCAGCTTGGACAAAAATATGTCAGTCATGGCATAATGACTTAGGCTTTTTTTTTGGGCTTTGGTTTGAAAATTAGGTAACCAGTTGTTGGGATATTTTAGTTTTTTTAAAATAAAGGGGATATATATATATCTTTTGGAATAGGAACTGGTCCGAAAGTTTGTTTTTTCTTTACTTCGAATTACGAAGGAGGAGTTGTCCTTAACAGAAATCTGGCCCAGGATGGCTTATAGAATGTAGTTCTCATGTATCAGATTAAGGTTGTAGCTCTTTTCAGCTTTGATTACCTTCCTAAAAAACCTACTTAAAACTAAAAAAAAGTAAATAAATTTTCTCAGCTGCTCTATGGGGACTTCACTTATTGGATTGGCAGTAATCCAAGATTCTCTTTTTCATTAAAACATGATACAAGTTAAGAATTGTGTGTTTTTTTAAAAGTGACATGGATAACAACTGGGATGCCCAGCATCACCTGCATACAGTCACGTGCTAACGAAGTGTTTTCTTGTGGCTATGGGTGCAGGTGAGGGCTACCTCCTTTGATTAAAGCATTCTGTTCTTAACTTATGGCGAATCTCTTACCATGATGCAAAATTTCCCAGACTGTGGGAATGCGTGTTCCTGCACTGTATTCTGTTATCTTCATTACCTTGTACAAAGTTTATTTTCAACTGCAAATAAATTATTGTACAAATACATTGTATTATTCTAGAATTGTTGGTCTGTGAACATGTAGTGTTCGTTTGCGTATATTTATAGATTTAGAACTGCTACACACACACACACACACACACACACACACACACACACACACACACACACACACACACACACATTTAACCACTTGCTTGTAGGCTTTTTTAAGCATCAAACTATGGAATATTTTGATGGTCGATACTCCAGGTTCTATTTTAAGGACCTATTACTCTTGGTACATGGGATAGGACCCTTAGTATGGTGTGATGGTTACAAAGCGTGATAAAAAGTAATTATTACAATCTTTTACTGCCGTGAGGTGCTTGGGTTTAACCTATTGTGCATTGCGGGCGGCTATTCTTCCACACTTCCCCAGGGGGAGATCGATCTACTCAGGATACGCTGTAGACAATGAGCCATAAGTGAAGGCGGCCGTCCTTCTTCTATTTAAAGATGTGAGGGCGCATTCTACCCCTCACTTAGCTTTGCATGTGTTTTACTTGCGTCAAGAGTAAGTGTGTGTTTTTGTCATCTATGTTGCACCAAGCATGGAGCTTATAACTCAGCCAACACAGGTTGGTCACTAAGCTTAACATCAATAATCTCGTTCTTGTCATTTTTTGATTAAATGGTAAAGTGTTGTTTCATAAAAATGCCTGTACTTAGCAAAGGGTGTACTTAAAAATAAATGGGATGACTATAGTTAGCATGTCATGATCTAAGTGATTGGATCTCTGTTTAGTGGGCTCTGTTCCTCGTTCTACAACATGGTAAGAACCACTACAGTGGTCTCCTTTTAACTGGCATTACATGATAAAGATGGTTTCTTTTGGAGCATTACTATGGTAACTATTACGGGTTTCTTCGAAACTGGTCATTATTTAACAGGAGGCTAATTATTTTTTGAAGAAAGGGGTTTTTCATACCCGCTATTTACTGTTTTTGTCCAATATTCAAATGTATTCAAATAGTCGGGATGCCTTTACTTAGTATGGCATGATATAAGTGATTGGACCTCTATTTGGTGGGCTCTGTTACTCGTTCTATAGTTTGGTAATAACCACTACTATGGTTGGCTTTGCACTGACAGTACATGATAAAGATGGTTTCTTTTGAAAGCATTACTATGGTACTACTACGGGTTTTTTTCAAAGGTGGTCATTGTTTAACTAGATATGATTTCCTTCATACCCAATATATATTCAATGAACTTAAATAGTCGAAATTACTATACTTAGCAGGGCATGATATAGGGGATTGTACCTCTGTTTTGTGGGCTCTGTTCCTCAGCCTGGTAAGGACCACTACAGTGGTCGGCTTTGAGTGGCATTACATGGTGAAGGTGGTTTCTGTTGGGAACATTACTATGATACAATTACTACTTTTTTTTTGAAAATTGGTCATTACTTAACTGCAGGTACCCAATATTCATTGTTTTTTTACTATTGATAATGGCACTTAAGCAATTTTTTTTTTGCGAGGCATAATTAGCAGTATAGCCTGATGAAAGTAAAACCACCATGTGGTGGGTTGTGGCAAAATATGGCACTTTTGAGGTGTAACGTTCCTTGCTGTTTAAAACAGGTATAATACATCATATGGGTTGGCTAAGTCTATATAGAAAGGCTGCTACTGCTTACTGTGGTGCAATATTATACATGGATTGGGGGTTAGCCGATTGGCTTGTGGCATACTAACTATCTTTCATACTTGGTCTAGCTTGACATCAGACTTATATCTAAAGATCTCTAGGCTTACTCATCGAACAATGAAGGTAAGTAACACTTGAGGAAGGAGAAGGACATAGAACCCTAGTTAGGGTTAAAATTTATCTGTAAACACTAAAAAACTTGATGATTATTCTTAAAAGAAATATCATTTATATGGATTTTACTTTATAGAAAAGTGGATATGAAACTTCATCAATGGAGCTAGTTCTAAAGGTAGCATGACCTTCTAAAATACCTTACACTTTGGGTGATAATGTAAATACTTTGGACCAAGGCTTGAAGTTTGATTACAAAAACTTGTTAAGGATGGACATGGATAACAACTGGTATAGTCCATTTGATACTTGTAAAACACATTCAAGGCTAACATATCTGTTGTCTTGTTTGGATGGATGCAGGTAAGGACTCTGTCTTATCTTTGGAGGTTTCTTTTGGCTTTAAGCAGTTGTCCTTACATGATTACACAGACACTCTTGACAAGGGAAGTACTTCTGATCCTTCTCTCTCCAGCCAACTATCTTTTGAATGTAAAAAGTTCAATTATGTCTTATTATTTATGGTAAAACAGCTATACACATTTCCTAAACATAAGGTTTTTCCATTCTATGGAAAAATCGAGACGTTGGCTTTAGAAGATAGTTTTGAAGCATAGTTCTAAGTGAGACCCACAATCTATAAACCCTTAACCGGTTGACTGGTGTTAGGTGGCCCCTCATAGATTGTGTTTCTGGTCTCCTGCTCACGGCTATCATAGTCTCTGACTTTGCCGGTTTAAGGATTGCAGGCCCAACCCACATGACTAATTCTATGTTCATATATTTTCCTTCAGGATCAGAAACACTTTAGAATGACAACCCACATGAAAGTAAAACACAACCCGGAGAATCATACAAGGATTCTAGAGCAGATTAAGTTTTACCTAAAAGACTATACTCCTAAAAAAGCCTTAGCAGCTAGAACGAGACCTTTTTTTACCAAGAAAAGGCCAAATGTTGTATTACTTATTACACTAAGTAGTCATATCCTCATTAAATTTTTTGTATATTGCAGACCCTTGCTCTCTTGCAAGGTTTGGAATTATCCTCTAAACCCCTCTATGTGGCCACATCTCTTGTCCTCAGATGTATTAGTAGCCTGGATGCTTCTCAACTAATTTATGACTCAGCTCTTACCTCAGACAAAAACATGTCTATCTTACACATGTTATCCTTTAATGATTGGGTCAAATTTTTGGCTACTTTGGATAAGGATTTAAAAGAAGGTGTTATTTTATTATCACAATACACAGCACAGCTTCTTATACTCTCGTTACTATACCAGCAAGAGCTTGCCTCGTTCTCATCCTAGGGCTGATCTTTCCAACTTTTGGAAGAAACTATGCGGCCTCAATTCTACCTTTATAAGTACCCCAGCTGCTACCCCGACTATCCCTCACACATGTGGCATCTTTTGTAGGGATAGTGCTACTTTGGAAGTTGTTAAATAATTTCAGAGCAATCTTTCCTCCCTCAATGACTCTACCCTCTTAGAAATGGTACCAAAAATCTCTAAAGTCTTTCCTTTCCTACCCGTTAGGCAGATTGAAATTGAATCCTTTGGGGTAGACCATCAGCTCTGGGTCCTATCTAACAAAGCTTTTTTAGCACCTATTCTAAGTGAAACCTGGGTTTTTCTTGCTAAACTCCCTGCCTCTACCATTGAAGAATGCATACTAAAAATTCTGAAAGGAGGACAGTTCCTTGATAAAGGGGAACTCATAAAAGCCGCCTTCAACCTCAACCTCATCAATCATTCCAAATGCCCTTCCAATATAGGCCTCTACATCTGAAAAAAGGGAAACATGGAGTTTGACAAAAGCAACCCTAACTTCTACACTGAATCCATTTGGAATGTTTTTTTGCCCTATGTTAAATGTGCCTGCAAGTTTCTTGACCCAAAAGCTTTATGCGAATCTAGCATCATGTGGTTCGATCATGCCATATGGTTTATTCTCAACCATCTAGACCTACTCTTCCCTGAGAAATGAATGGACTTTCATCTCTCCCTTATTTGCTCTTGGTTAGGTGGCCAAGCAAAACAGACATTAATCACTCAGATTGCTTTCAACATCGTTTGAGGACTAATGCTAGATATTTTGAAGGAACTAAAATCTAATGAATCTGGGATCTATCTGACCACTTATGCCAGATTATCACTAGCTTGCTCAAACCATGTATTGATGAAGATGATTCCCCTTCTTTGAAAAGACCCAATTCTCTTGCTACCCCCAACTCTTTTACTTCTTTTCTGACACCTAGCTCATCTTCTAATCGAGGAAAATCTCGTAGCTATACTTGAGGAAGAGGCATAAATACACCAATCAGGAACCTTCTTGAAATGTAATTATTGATATAACTACAGATTGCTGTGAGCCCATGTGGAAGGAAGTTTCTCAAAAAAAAAGTTCCAAGCCAGGACTTTATTTACGTACATTGTCTCTTCAAAATGAGCTTCTTGATTGGATACATCCGAAAACACTTTTTTGTGAGTGCTTCGACCTAGTTTTTGGCAATCACAAACTACTAGACAATGTACTAATTGAATGGAAATATAAAAAACCAGTTAAAAACTTGGTCTGCAGTAATGATTTTCTTCGACAAAACTCAGTCCCTGAATGCATCTGCAATCAGTTTATCACATTTTGTAAAGACTTTGATACATATGGTATGCATGTTTGTACTTGTGATCTTACCATCATTGGAAATAACAAAGTCCAAAATATCTTGGCTAAAGGGTTTAACCACATACCTAAATTTCCAAAAAACCCTTATCTTGCTCTATCAGCTTTAATTGACCTTGTCAATTCTCTCCATTGGAGAAGACAGTCCTATTGGACTTAACCAGAGTAGTGGAAGAATGCTTCTTTTAAAAAATCTCACAAACACCTAGGAAATGGTTACCTACAGATAACTCTTGGATAACACCACAATTCGCTATGAGTTTCAAAAAATATCTAAGATATGGTTCATTGTTAGATGCTTCAAATGGCATCTTCACGGATATCACCAAAGATATCACTCTTTGTCTTGACCTTATATTAGCAGAGTTTGAACTTATCTGTGCATCTAAAAAAATAATTTGCCATAAATTTCTACAAGTACAATACAACCCCTTTTGGATAACAAAAAATATAGTTGAGGTTTCTCTTAACCTCCCTAAACACATATTTCATCTTTTCTCGACAGATATTACTCAATGTTATGAGAATATTCCTTTAGAAGGAGATCTTGGGCTTAAAGATGTAATATCACAGGTTATCAAACTAGCTTTTGTTAATGCTAGTGAAAGAGGTTGTTTCTACATATCTCTTTCAAAAAAACCGAGATGGATTAAAAAGACAAACTCTTCACATCTCTTACACTTCAATGAAGAGAAGCTATGCGTCTTATTTTGCTTCATATACCCTGTGTTGGAGGGTATGACCAAAAATTTATATGGAAGAGAGATCTTCTGAAACTTCCTCTCTTTGAGTTCATCAAAAGAAATAGTAATAGACCCCACAAAGCAGCTCTTAGCACTTATATCAGCGTTCTGTAATTAATTATCTACTCCTCTTTAACTACCTCCTTGCTTGGGAAGATAATAAGATACTTATTAAAAAGTACTGCCTTAATGGCTTCAATAGATATGACATTATTAATAGAATTCTACTATTACTTACTAGACATGATCCTGCATTACATTTTAACCTTGACAATCTCATCTCTTTAATTAAGTAGTAGCCCATTCACAATGGGCCTAAGTTATCCACCCATTGTGTATGGTGCTTGGGACAGGGCGGGTACACACACACACACACACACACACACACACACACACACACACACACACACACACACACACACACACACACACACACACACACACACACACACACATCTAACCACTTGCTTATAGGCTTTTTTAAGCATCAAACTATGGAATATTTTGCTGGTCGATACTCCAAGTTCTATTTTAAGGACCTATTACTCTTGGTACATGGGATATGACCCTTAGTATGGTGTGATGGTTACAAAGCGTGAAAAAGTACTTATTAAAATCTTTTAATGCCGTGAGGCGCTTGGGTTTAACCTACTGTGCATTGCGAGCAGCTATTCTTCCACACTTCCCCAAGGGGAGCTCGATCTACTCAGGATACATTGTAGACAATGAGCCATGAGTGAAGGCGGCTGTCCTTCTTCTATTTAAAGAGGTGAGGGTGCATTCTACCCCTCACTTAGCTTTGCGTGTGTTTTACTTGCGTCAAGAGTAAGGACCGTGTGTTTTTTCATCTATGTTGCACCAAGCATGGAGCTTACAACTCATCCAATGCAGGTTGGTCACTAAGCTTAACATCAATAATCTCATTACTGTCATTTTTTGATTAAATGGTAAAGCGCTGTTTCATAAAAATGCGTGTACTTAGCAAAGGGTGTACTTAAATAATCGGGATGACTATAGTTAGCATGGCATGATCTAAGTGATTGGATCTCTGTTTCATGGGCTCTGTTCCTCGTTCTACATCATGGTAAGAACCACTACAGTGGTCTGCTTTTAACTGGCATTACATGATAAAGATGGTTTCTTTTGGAGCATTACTATGGTACTACTACAGGTTTCTTCAAAACTGGTCATTATTTAACAGGAGGCTAAATTTTTTTTGAAGAAAGGGGCTTTTCATACCCTGTATTTACTATTTTTTTCCAATATTCAAATGTACTCAAATAGTCGGGATGAATTTACTTCGTATAGCATGATATAAGTGATTGGACCTCTGTTTGGTGGGCTCTTTTCCTCGTTCTACAGTATGGTAAGAACCACTAATGTGGTCGGCTTTGGACTGGTAGTACATGATAAAGATGGTTTCTTTTGGGAGCATTACTATGGTACTACTACGGGTTTTTTTCAAAGCTGGTCATTATTAACTAGATATGGTTTCCTTCATACCCAATATTCAATGAACTTAAATAGTCGGAATGACTATACTTAGTAGGGCATGATATAAGGGATTGTACCTCTGTTTGGTGGGCTCTGTTCCTCAACCTAGTAAGGCCCACTACAGTGATCGGCTTTGAGTGGCATTACATGGTAAAGGTGGTTCTGTTGGGAACATTACTATGATACAATTCCTGGTTTTTATTTTCAAAAACTGGACATTACTTAATTGCAAATACCGGATATTCATTTTTTTTTTACTGCCCATACCCAATATATCATTGTGGCCACAAACTATCTCACAAAATGGGTCGAAGCCAAAGCAACACAAAAGCTGATGCACGCACCACGACACAATTTTTGTATGAGAATGTTTTTGTACATTACGGGTTACCAATCGAAATTGTCAGTGACCGTGGGACACATTTTCTCAATGAAGTCATTGAATATATGCTAGAGGAATTCATGGTCATACATAGGAAATCTGCACCATACCATCCACAGGCCAATGGGCAAGCTAAGGCCACTAATAAAACACTATGTACGGTTCTCACTAAAATAGTGTCAGAATCAAGAACAGATTGGGATCAGTAGCTACACTCAACACTATGGGCATACAGGGAAGCTTACAAAACATCAATCGAAACAACACATACAACATGGTGTTTGGCCTAAATGCTATACTACCCATAGAGTTTTTAATTCCAACTCTGCGAGTAGCAAAAAGCTTAGAATGGACAGGGCATGAGCTCTCTTCAAGAATTGATGATCTTGAAAAGCTAGATGAACTCCGCTTACGAGCTGTCGCTTCAATCTATGCTAAAAAGAGAAGACAAAAAGAATTTTTTGACAAACATGTGCGTACCAAAGAGTTCAAAACAGGTGATTACGTACTTGTTTATACCTTGAAGCAACATGCCAAGAAACTTAAAAAGCGAGGGATGGGACCATTTGTGATTAGTGATCTATCACAAAGTGGAGCTGTCAAGCTTGCTACATTAGCAAGTGAAGAAATGCCAAACTGGATTAGTGGATGTCGACTGAGGAGGTATCATCTACCACTCACACAGGAGATGCTCCAACAAATTCATCAAGGAAAAGAAAGAACGAAGGAAAAACAAAGAGTACGAGAAGAAGCTCAAGCCGAAGCACAAGAATGCATTGCAAAAAGACGGCTTTTGCGACAACAACAACAAGGTGGAACACCATTGCGAATCAATGCCATTCGACTGAGGAAGTTGGAGGAGGAAACAGTGGAGCCAATAATTGCGGTCAAAGTGTACATCAATCCAGTTGAATCAACAACATTGCTTGATTCAGGTGCTCAAGCAAATTTGATCTCTAACGGATTATACCAACAGCTCAAAGTTGCAGGTCAACTTCATCCTACTCCTCAAGTGCTGGAAAGTAGCACATCACATCCGTTGAAAACATTGGGATGGACTATATTGCATGTACAGGTACATCAATATATTTATCCACACAAATTCTATGTGGTGACAGACGAAAGCACACAACACCAAATGATGCTGGGGCAACCTTGGCAAAAAGCGTACAATGTGCTGATAGATTGGAAAGCAAAGGCAGTCAAAATTCAGCATGAACATGAACAACAGGTGATAGCTTTTGCTCAACAATACCAACATGATCAACTGCAAGCCATGCAATCACTGAAAACAGATCCAAAAGCACAACAATGGGGTAAAAGCCAACCATGCTAATTATAGACATATGAAGTCACCGGCCGCAATGCAAAGATGTAGGCTATCAAAACAAGGTAAACAAGTATGGATGCAGAAGGATAGAAATGCCATGAACCAACAACAAAATTCCAACAAAGCAGATGGTTCAACCACAAACCAAGGTCATCAAACATATATGGATCCCAAAGAAAATGCTTAGCCATAACCCAAATGTCACTCACATTTGGATACCAAAGCAAAAGCCAAAGGAACTCCCTTCAGTACAAGCAACAACGGAGAGCAGACAGCTGCATTTCAAAAAGGAAAATCGACATATGTGGATGCCAATGAAAGACAAACCAGTGGCAAACAAGAAAGTGCCAAACCATCTACAAAGATCGGTAGCAACAAAATACCAATGGAAAGCAAAGGAAATACGGCCCATAACCATTCCGACCCAGCCAATTCTATCCTTAGGAATAGTGTCGGCAAAGCAATTGCCGTTTGCAAAAAAGACAATTAAACAAAGAGCAGTAGAGTTACAGCTGTTACTTGCAAAGAAAGCAGGAAACCTCGACGGCGAATGCCAATAAGCATCTTGCTTATTCCCTTCTCTTGCACAACATTAATTTTTCCATGTATTGACAGAGTATGCATAAAATAGGGCCACATTAATCGGCCAGGCATTAGCACAATTGTTTCAACCTATGCACGACACATACTCCGAGGCGATACCATGTCGTCCGGGAGGACTTCGGCTAGGAGGGGGGGAGGAATTCTAGAGGCACTCTCAAATGAGGAACCAATGACAGAAACAGCAAGCATTCTAGAGGCACTCTCAAATGCGGAACCAATGACAGAAACAACAAAAAAGGGCATGATTTTCGACTATTTTAAGGGTTGTTGTTTGATTGCGAAATTTTCTGGAGTAACCCAAGTACATATGCCCTTATACAGCATGAAGCTACAGGTATATGGGGCCAAACGCCAAATCAAGCCTCTAGGTGTGTGTATATAAGTAGAAATAGCAATTTTTCAGGCAAAATATTGGTAAAACGGAGAAATCTGGCCATAAAAATTGCATGTAAGTGTATATAATGTGTTGCGGTGATGTTTGTGATTTATTATGATTTTTGGGGATTTTTTGGGTTTGATTTGCTATTTTCCTTTTAATTTTGCTAATTTTCGTCAGAAAAACGTCAAAAAAATAAAAAGCAGGTGAAAAACAGTCGTAATGAAAAACAAAAAATATGGTGATGATCAGTGACTATAGGACAACCTATGGTACAGTGGGGGTGCAATTATGAGACTGGAGCGGAAAGCGTGTTTTGGCCAGATTTTGACCGAAATGCCAAATTTCTAGTAAACAGAGCAAATGGAGTCCAAATCAAGAAATTTTTGAGCCTAAACCGTATCTCGCAAAAAGATAGGAGCACATGTCAAATTTCATGAAAAGTGGTTTGGGGACCTCCATTATAAGAAATTTTCACCCCATTTTTAGCTCATTCTCACTATTAACTTTGTGGAGAGAGCTTCTGCCACCTAGAGCGGATCGACCTTCCCGTAGCTTCTACGACACGCACAACTACCCGACGAGCTCCAGACATGAGAGGTAGGCTCACCACCTTGAGCTTTTCGCGCATGTTTGTCATTATGTCGCGAAAACTAGCATAGCCGGGGTCACACACAAAGCGGGCGGTAGAGACCTACAAGTAGAGACGGGGACTTATGGGGGCAAAGGGCAAGCACTGGGAGCACCAGCAAATGAAAAAATCATCAGGAGACATCCTACGCGTAGGATGTCTCAAGGGCACTTTTTGGCACAAACCCCATCATTTTTTATCATACACATGTTCTGAATGACATTTATAAGCCATACACCAAGTTTCATCACATTTGGACCAAGTTTGACCTCATATGTATGAAAAAACGCAAAGTTAGGGCATAGAGGCAATAATGGGCCATTCACCTACCAAATCTTGTTCAAATCCCATGAAACTTGCACAACACATTCACCAACACATCAGCAAACAATCTGTGTGGTCAGGTAGAAAAAATGATGAAATAGACATCCTACGCGTAGGATGTCTAATTGACCTTTTTGACATGCAATGGATGTTTTATCATTCCAGATCAAATCACCTCATCATCAGGAGCCCATATATCAAGTTGGAAGCCATTCTAATCACTTTTGACCCCCAACACCTTCAGGAAACACTTTTTGAGCCCAAAAACACCTCACGGAGCCTTACAAGCATCAAATCCTGTCTAAATTCAAATCCAAGAACATGGCCATGTTCCATAGGCCAATTACAACCCACAGAACAAGTTTCATGTCATGTTGATGAAAAAGACATCCTACACGTAGGATGTCTCCAGCATAAATTTAGCCTTTTGTGCAAAGAATGACATCATGGGAGCCTATACCATGGTGCAATGAGCCCATATACCAATTTTCAACCCATTTGGACATCAATTGCTACCTATGATGGACATTCTACCCAAATTGTGACCTAAAGCCTGAATCAGCCCAAAAATCCACTTTTTGATATCCAAATCCAAATCCAAGCATATAGCCATGTTCCATGAGCCTTACACTACCTGCATGTCAAGTATGAACCAATTCTGATGAAAAAGACATCCTACGCGTAGGATGTCTAGATAGAAATTTTTGGCCAGATTTGCACTATGAGCACATGCACAGCTTCACAAGTTCCTTTTAAGCTTGATTTTCAATTTTCAAGTCATTTGGATAAGTAAAACTCAGTTTCGCAGCTAATATGGAAAAAACGCTAACTTCAGACTACTGAGTGCAACAGGATCTATGGCAGGCTCGAAGTCACCGGCAAAGAAGAAAAGAATGACCATCAAGGATTATCTGGACGAAGTGGAACCCTTTGTCCTTCCAAAAGGAACACTAAAGCCCACCAGCACCTGGATACAAGAGGATCTGTTGGAGTCCAACGACCTAAAGATCTACCAGGGAGTGTTCAAAGACAATGAAGGCAATGTCATAGAGCTACCAATGCTGCCGAGAGAACTCAATGAGTTTGTACGAAGCAAAATGGCCGGCTACTTGGAGAAAATTGACCTCCACAACTACTTCGAAGCAATACCGGCAGGTGTGGACATCAAAAGAGTCTGGGAGTTTGTAACAAGCATCAAAGAGGATGGAGTGGCCAATGTAACAGATTTACAAGGCAGACCAGATACAGAGATAATAATCACTGAGCGGGTTGTAGCCCATGCACTAGACCTCTCCAATGAGGGAGATAGTGTAAAAAAAAGAAGGGATGAAGTCAAGGTGTACAAAGAGAAAAAGGCAAATTACGCCTTTGAAGACATTGCCAACCCAAAGGTGGCAATCATGAGCCAGTTATACAACCAGTACTTCCACATGTGCACGAAGAGGCCACAGAAGTACAGGATGCCGCCAGGTGCAATTGCCACAACGTTTACTTGGGCAATGACAAAAGGCACCCCAAAGATAATCAACTATGCGGCATATATACATGACAGATTAGTAAAGATGGGAAACAAAAAGCCAACCTATATAGTGCCAGGAGAGCTGATCACCAAGGTGGTTTATGGGGCACTACACGCAAAAGGAAGGTGGCCTGACCCCCCATCTCAGAATGATTGGCTGAGAGTAAAAGAAGACAAGGAAGATGAGCCGCAAAGGGCACCAAGGGTGGCTACGAGGTTGAAAAGACGGCTAGAGCCAGTTGAAGAGGAGCAACCCGAGCAGAAGAAAGGAAAGAAAGAGTTTGCTCAAGTGCCGGCCAAAGAGACGAGGTCACAAAAAGCTGCAAGACTAGAGATGTTGATGGAGAGTTTCCGAGCAGAGAGAGCCCTCAAGGGTTATTTAAACAAACTCTGGAAGCCATCTCTCGAGTCTATGTCCGGATCATCCAGAAGAGTGCAAAGGGACCGCTTTGAAGATTATATCAAGAATTTCGAGATTCTTGATGCTGTAGCAGAAAACATTCCCCATGTCCCTTTCACAGAGGAGGAAGTAGAGCTGATAAGGCAAAAACTGGTAGATGAACAAGAAAGCCAAGAAAGAGAAAGAAAAAAAAAAGCAGACAGGGACTTAAAGGGCAAACCTGCAACTTTACTAGCCAGTCCTAAACCCAGCCCACTGCCCTCACCACCTCCTAGCAGCCCTCCATAGGAAGACAAGGAGGCCGAGGACAAACAAGAAGAAAGGCAAGCAGAGAAGCAAGAGCAAAGGCAGGAACCTGAGCCAAAAGAAGAGGCCAAGCCTGAATCTCAGCAAAAAGGATTAGATGAGGCCTATTATGCATTTTTGGACCTGCTAGCTGCAGGCTATACAAAGGAAGAAGCCGCCACAATCGCATTCGACTTGGTGAGGACAGGGCCTAAAGAACAGATGCAAGGCATCAGGCTAGTTGAGCTAAAAGAAATTGCTACCGACATAGTAGACCTGCACCCGCCCTCTAATGACTGGGACATGGTGATGACAAAGCTAGCCGGATTGAGGGCACAATCCATGGCTTCGAAGAAAGAACTGACAACTCTCAAAACCACTGAAGAACAGATAAAAAAGGAAGTAGATTCTCTGCAGGCACAAAGCCACACGCAAAAGGAGAGAGAAGATGACCTGCAGGCCAGCTTGGCAACGGCTCTACAAAACTGCCAAGCAATGGAAGAAGTAAATCAGGAAGCAATAAAAAGAATACAAGTAGCTGAAGAAGAGTGTCAGTAGCTCAGCAAGTCATTGTGAGATGCCGAAAGAGAAAGAGATAATCTGACACTACAACTGGCAGAAGAAACAAAAGAAGTAGAGGCCATGAGGAATGCCAAGGAAAAAACAGAGATAGAACAAGAAGCAAGCCTGGATGAAGTCCTTGAGCTCAAGGACCAATTAAAAGTCAAAGATCAAACCATCCAGAGACTGCGAGCATCACTTGCTAGAATCAGAGCTACGAGCTAGACTCAAATGATTTCCGAGAGTCAACAATATGAAGAGCAAATGCAGGAACTTCAGAAGGAGCTGACTCTCGAGAAAAAGTAGAGATTGATGATGGCTGAAGGTTCTATAGTAATGCAAACAAGAATGGAGGAGGGCCAAAAAGCCCTGCAAGAAGAAGCGGAAAGAATAAACGCTGAACTTAATGACCTCCTCGTGAATATGGGCGGACAAGCTGAAGCGGAAAAGCAAACACTCCTCAGGAAAATTGAGGAGTTGAAAAGCCAGCAAGGAGGAGAGGCAGAAAGCTCAGGGCCAGCCGCCAATGAGGGCATCGACCTCAAAAATGTGGCAGATCCTGTGGACACACCCATGCAAGAGGAAAGCATAGCAGGATCCTCTCAAGAGCCACAGGATCTAACACAAGAAGAGGAAGAAAAATTGCGCAAGGCAATAGAGGAAGAGCTCAGAGAAACCACGAAGGAAGCCTTGGAGTGGGAGCAGAGGGTCTTCAAATCTATGACCATTCAGAAGATCGACGCCAACAATCTCAGGCCCGAGTGGCTTCAACCCTCTCTCCCATATCCATTGCTACAATATGAGGAAGCTACAATAAACAAGCGGATCAGAGAAGAGCCAACGGTACCTCTCTACAATGCAGACACCTCGAAGCCAGAACGAGTTAAGCTTATAGTGGATTCTCAGCCAAAGTGGAGGAAGGCTTGGCTTACAAAGTACCCACAATACCTAATCCACCTGGTAGAGGCACCTAAAGATATCAGAGACCACCTCAGCTTCTGTCCTCTACCAAGGGTTAGGACGTGGAAGGCACAATAAATTTTGCAAAGAAGCCAACCCACTTGGCTGAACTACCCAAAGCTGCCGGGCGTGAAGGCAGGTGAGAGAATAAGTGTCCAATACATGGTGAAAACCCTAACGGGCGTCATATGATGAGGAAAATCTGTAGAACCATTTTAGCAGTGTTCGAGACCTTCAAGCCAGGCCAGGTGACCGACATCATATTCTTCTTCCAGGATACATACAGATGCGCCTATGATCTGTCAGGTCAGCCTTCCAAGGAGGTGATACATGCGCTGTATCAAAGAATCATGTTTCTACCATCCTATCACCTCCAGGCTTTTGAAGAAGCATTCTATACAAGATTCTTCACCATGAATACAGACATCTTTGGCCCAACAATGCTGAACCTACATGCCAGGTACGAATCACTGCTAAAGATCCGGGAAACGATAAGATGAAGCAGCCGATCAAGGCCATGTCGGGGACGACATGAGCAAGGAGGGGGGGAGTGTTAGAAGCTGGACACACCCCACGGCAGTAGCTACTCGGAGGACTATTATTTTTTGTAATTATTCATTCATTGAGGGAAACCTGATTTTTCACCTTGTAATTATTGGGACTTACAGAAGTTTCCAGATTGTATCCCAGTTTTGATAGTTAGATTGAGTAGATGGTTGATTTTGGAACTTTAGGGTTTGAGAAATTGTAAGGTATATATACCACTTTTTGACCTTAATGAAAAAACCTTTTGTCATTTTAAAAAACAAGTTTGAAGTCTGTGAGTGAGCGTACTGTGTACGAGAGAGAGAGTGTGAGCTTCATCTTGATGCTACGTGTGCTCCGGTGGTCGGAATTGAGTGCGGAGAAGTGCAGCGTGTTGCCCCTAATGAGAGCTACGCGCCGATACCTACATTGCGCGTGTATGGTCCAGTCTTGCGAGCTCCTTCTACGAGCTTCATCGGGTGTTTGGGTGAGTATACGTTGTCCGATTTTGCATTGAAGCATATCCACGCGTTCACATTGAGTAGAACTACACATTAGGCACTTTAGATTTTGGAAACGAAGACCTGCAGATTTCGGCCAGACATCCTAAGTGTTTCTGCATCGGGTGTTTTGGGTCTGGATTTTGGTTCATAGATATTAGGGAGAGCGACCTACTGGTATTAGTAGGGTCTCCTTCAAGTTCTATGGTATTTCGAGATTGTTAGATGGGTGTTCGGCTCTAGAAAGCGTTGTAGGAAGTTTCCTCTTATGCACTCTTGAAGGCTGTGACTTAGACAATTGGTAGAGACCTCTGTAGGAATTAGTTAGGAGTCAGTCGAGTGTAGGTTGACACCTTATGCTTGCTTCCACGCGCCTGCGGGTCGAGCTTCGTCCTTAGCTGACATTACATGTTAGGTGAGTTCTCGCTGTGTTGACGTCCGTCGCGGCGTATTCGTCCAACAATAAGCACATGCGGTTTTTTGGGAAATGAATTTGATTTTGTGATTTGTGTTGCTGGAAGAGTTCAATGCAATGTATCAGCTGAAAACACAAAATTTACCAGTGAAGAGGAGTAGAGAGTACCAGTTGCATGAAGATGATTACAAGGCAAGCTATGATTTGGCTGTGAAAGAGACCGAGAATTTTTTTGTGCGAAAGGGACTAGAGATAACAGTCATAGAGAATCCCCAAAATGGAACAATTTTTTTTTAAAATGCATCTCTTTTGGGGGCTGGGGAGAGAAGGGTTGCAAAATGATCCCCTTCAGAGTCTCCGAGGTTACACATGCACGGATTAGTCCTTCGGAGTAAGTACTATCTGCTTTTGAAATCATTGTTTGTTATCCTTAATTTATCAAGAATATTATCCAATGATAAATTGCAAAAAAATGATTGATCGATATATTGGCCAAGGGCGATGTGTCATTAGTGGAAGAATCTATTCTGACGCAAGAGAAGCCCTTCTCACAATGGTTGAGAATGCACATATATTGGTGGTAGATTGAAAGGTGAGCGTACTAACACTAGAGTTTAGGGTCTTATCTAGTATTTCCACATTACTAATACTTAATGTATAAGGGTGTATTGAGTGTGGCCAAAAATATGGAGGGCGAGAACTCCACGTTAAAGAAGATACATGCACACGCTGCACGTGATTGTGGCATGTCGCTTAGCAACGCATTGTAGGATTTTTGACAAAAACACTTTGGCAAGGCTTTTGTGCGATGGAAGTAAACCATACGAGCTACCCACAACGCAAAGGAGTAGCCACATTTTACTTGTACTATCCAACGCATGCTATACAAGATTTGAACTATACAATATTAAAATTTTGTTTTATAAATGATAGAGTTCTTGCTCTTGTTTTTTGTAGATGGTGGTTGGGCGCCCTTAAAATAGGTCTTTTTAGTCCATACCTCAAGCATCCAAATCATGCGTGGGTGGAGTCTAAGAGAGAGGAGAGTTGTCTCTATCCTGATGATTGGATAGAGAAGCTTCATGGTGGAGTGACTGTCCATGGTTTTTGGACTATGCGGATGACAAATTTCCCAAAGACGAAGCTGAAGCATACAATGGTAAAGTAATGTTTTTCTTGTTCAACTAATGTGCTTAGTTTTCTATAGTGTCCTCACTTTTTTTTTGGACTTGCAACATTGCACAAGAAGGTTAAGGGTAAGGGCAAAAGCGGAAGTGTCACCATCAATCAGTCTCCCACCGATGCCACTTCCCCTAGCACACTTTGACGTCGAAGCCCAAAAACTACAGTGGACAGACCTAAACAAGGTAAGAAGAGAGGATGATCTGTCATCAACAATTTTTTAGAGTTCTCAAAGAAGTTTCAGAGTGAAAGGAGCAAGCAAGAAGATGGAAGGTCAGATTATGAGTAAGGTGACTCTAAACGTCACTTGGAGTCACGGAGATCTAGTCCTTTCCAAGCTTTGAGATCCCGAGGTCCCGAGCGAACCATATCCATTGCTATTGGTCAAAGCCAGGACAACCACCTAGTTTCTATTCAGCCACCCGAACCAGTTGACTCCTTTCCACTAGAAAAGAAATGCCACCACAAACAAATGCCTGTTTTGACAACAACAAAATTGTGGTACCTAACATTTCATTAAATTTTGTGTTTGATACAGTTTTGGCTCACTCTAATGCACAAATGGCAAAAAAATTTAAGTGTTGGGGTAGTCCCAGTACATCTCACAATACTTGTTGATGTATGCCATCTACGGAAGGCTATCATGGATCCAAAGATTTCTTCTGAGTGGGTTTATGACACTTTGGCTTCCACTTTGAATTTGATAAGCACTCTCTCAATCTTTTTTTGCGGTATTTATGTATTGAAGGAGCATTCGAGTGATCCAATGTTTGATTGGGTCTCTCTCACACTCCAGCAAAATGGAGCCTGGTCAGCGGCTTGGAGGGGTGCGACTTGTGTGGGCAAACCTTCCCACATATTGCAAACTTGATTCCGGCATCGGTGGCATACCCCAATGGAATGCATTCTTTGTCAAGCTCGTTGCCATTGTGTTCACCTTGGCTACAAAGTTTTTACTATCGGATGGCGCAATAGTCATGGTATGCCGGGAAGAAAACTTGGCATTCATCATCGAGGACGTCCGCTTGCACGGTTTTTGCCATCTTCACACTATTTTTCTTTGTATGGTGTCATGCACATATGCTGTGATAGATGACTTCACGAATCTAGTCAGTTCTCAACCATTTCTCCACGAAATTCATGGTTGGTCGATATTGATGTGTGTTTTGTTTAAAACAATACTAATATTGCAAGTCGCGACCTTATTGCTAGTCATGTTCACACGTAAAATTGAAGGCCTTCCAGTGATTCCACTGTATGATCATTAAGTAGGAGATTTGGCAGCTGGCAACGATGGGTTTGAGTTTGTCCAAGAGCCACTACGGGACTTGCCATGGATGCTAGATGCCCTAGGAGCACCATTTCGACCTAGAGTGGAGAAGAGCGAGTTGTTTCCTCGGTAAGTCTAGGAGGGCACCTTTATGCTCGGTTTTTGCCATCACTAATGTGCCATTGAAATGTCTGCTAATGTTTGTGCTTTTGTCAACATGTGGTTGTTGGATACCTTCACAAAGGTTGGGGATGCAGTTTTAGATAGTCTAGCAGGTTGTGATGGCTTTGCAATGGAGTGCAAGCGTCTACAACAACATTGCACCAACATTGACTGGGACAAGAAATTGTTTTTGGCATGAATTCAACCGCATCAGTATTCTAGGATTGACTCATCATGTGGATGAGCTATCACGTAGAGCACTGTTGAGCCGTCAGAGGATATCACCCACATTTTTGCTCACACTCATCATTTTGTAACCATTGATTGTAATAGATGTCTTTTCGACATTGATTTTGATTTGAGCCATTCATTAAGTAACAGGACTCAATTGAGTTTCCAGCTTGTAATCCCGAAGTAATTTCACTTGCTGATGTAATTAGTTAGAGATGTTCTCACCTCCAAGGCTGAGGTATATAAGCCAAAGTTTTTGTAACCTAAGGACATTCAGATTATTAATCAAAGTGAGTTTTTGAGCGCCGTGACTGTGTCTGAGAGAGAGTGTGTGAGAGAGAGAGAGAGAGTCTTATCTACTTGCTACGCGAGCTACGGAGCCGCCATTGGAGAAGCGACACCGCCATTGTGTTAGCAACGGCGAGAGCTACGCACAGATACCAAGAGTGCGCGCTATCGGCTTCTATGTGTGGTAAGTTCCTACGAGCTTCGGTGTGAGTTTTCTTCCAACTCGTGTGTCGGAATGGAGCGTGCAGCATATCTATAGAACCACAACGAGTAGAGCTACACATTAGTACCATCGGAGTCAAGTTTCGGTCACCTATATTTTTCGGCCTGTCTTCATACGCGTTTACCGCACGGAGTGGTTATAGGTTGATTTTGCAGTTCAAGTCTTTAGGGTGTTGTTCTTACCTAGTGTATAGACTTCCCCTTGAGTTTGAGATCGATTCAATGATTCTAGATCCTGTTTCATATAGCATTCGTTCGTAGTACGGATTTCAGTCACTTGCATATTTTAGAACTTAGATTTGATTTCCTTAGTAGTGATTGTCGTTAGAAGGTCGAGTAGGTGATTTGACACCCACCTAGTTGTTTCCATGCGCCTGCGGGTCAAGCTCCGTCCTCGTCTGACAAATTCTATTGTTGGTTGAGTTCTCGCTATTTAGCTTCCGCTAGCGGCGTAACCGCCTTAACATTTGGCGCCGCTGCCGGGGACGAGAGCCCTAAGTAGGTGACCTTAGACTAATCCTACGAGGTGAGTCGTATAAACTACTTTGTACACTTTAGTTAGAAAAGATCTAGGAGTGGTTGACTCCGAAGATCTCGAGAGATACTAGGAAGTGGGGTATTCCTGGGTCTTCCGTGTTGACAGTATTTTTAGTTTAGCTTAGATTTGTTTGTTGTTTTGTTGGTGTTGAGTAGTTGTTAATAGAAGAAGAATTTGCTAGTCCGTGAGTGACAGTGGATCTCTTTAAAATCACAATTACCAAACCCATTTTATGATTAGGAATAGCTTAGGTAGGACTTCATTTGATCCTGATCTGGAGCTAGTAATCATTGGAGTATTTGCTTGATATGGTTGATTGCATGTTAGATCACTAAACCGTCGAGTTAGTAGTGAAACTTGCAATAAACAAAAGTCAGAGAAATTTTCTGTGTATCTGGGAGTTGCTGAGCACTTGAGAAAGCTTTAGGAAGGATTTTGTGCCAAAAAACTGGAAATTTGTAACTTTAGACATCATACGCGTATGATGGCTAAATGACCAAACAGAGACCAAAACAGAAATTTTGACTTTACCAGAGTGTTCAAAAGGGGGGTTATACCCTAATTTCAACTTAAAACAAGAGCATTAACACTCAAAGAAACCCAAAAAGACAAGTCGGAGTCCAAGAAACGCAAAGAATAGGAAATTTTGGATTCAGATCTTGTTTTTACATTCAAACCTGACAAAAACACTTGAAACTCAATTATAAACATTGGAGAAAGCTTAAAACCAAGAATAGTCAAAATCTGGGACAAAAGACATCATACGCGTATAATGTCCTTTAGCACATCCACTGCTTATTTTTGATATCTGACCTGACAAGATTGTTGCAAACACTGTAGAAAGCATAAATATCAAGTCTTGACCCAAATTGATGAAAAAGACATCATACGCGTATGATGTCTTTTACCTAATTTTGGACATATTTTGATACTTTGCCAACACAGATCCATTGTAATAGCTGTCTAGAGGTTATATTTTAAGTTTCATCCCATTTGGATCACAATTGACCCAAAACAAGTCAAAAGCGGAAAATTGCCAAGAAAAGCCTAAATTAGCCATAACTTGCTCAAACAGAGTTCAAACTGAATTTTGTGAGTGGACAGAGCATAAGGGGGCTACTGAGAGTGAGCATAACCAAAATAGTCCAAATCTGTGAAAAAAAAGACATCATACGCGTATAATGTCTTTTTCAGCATAAGTGCAACAAAATTCTCACTTGACGAAACAGAAGCTGTCCAACTGACAAGATTAAACAATTGACCAAGTATCAGTCAGTTTGGATCAATTCTGACCACAAAAACTTGGGAAAACAAATTGCCGAGACGGAAAAGTTAAAGTCCTTTAGGGGAATTGATGAATTTGAGATCGGGCAGGAATCTCCAGAATAACCAACCAAAACAAGGGGAACAAGCAAGTGTCTTATCAACCGAGGGAAGTGTAAACCAAAGTTGGGTGCAACCATTAGAGCCGATCTTTGAAGGAAGTGTTGCTGATACTTCTTCGGAGAGATCTTACGAGATTTTCACCGAACACTTGGAACACTTGAACCTGAACAATAGAGAAAATATGGCAGCAGGATCATCAAACCCTTCCGCCACAATGAAGCTATTGTTCATAAAATACCAGTACGACAATGAGCAAGGTTCCAAGATCTACAAAGATGGAATGGGCCGCTATTGTGTAAAGATAGAAGATAGACCTAGTGAGTTCAAGGACTTAGTGCCTATGAGCTATAGCGGAGATAGATATCTAGATGACGAGGGTACGATGTACTTGGTAGTCCTAAACCCTAACATTGTGGACAAGTGGGGATTGATGGGCACCAAAGCCAAAGTAGATGAAGAACTCGAGGAGAAAGCACCAATAATGAATTTCCCTGATGCGAGGTTAAGAAGAGACAATGAAACTACAAGGATCAACACTGATAACATCTATGTGGGGCTATACAAATATAATAATGGGGAGCAAGATCTCTATTATAGATGTGAAGAACCCTACACCGGAGAGTTGACAGACCAAAAAAGACTTTATGTCTTTACCTACACAGAGGGATCGGAAGTGAAAATTGCCGCTTACGACAAGTATGGGAGGCAATACTCAACAATGGGCAAGAAAGAATTAGAAGGATATACATACTTTGGGGGACCACTACATCAGCATTATGTTACTTCTAGCTCACAAAGACCAGCACCAACAAATGGAGTGCAAAACCCAATGACGACAGGGGCACAAAGAACTCAGGTTGCTGACTCTTTCAGTCAACCTCAGTACTCGAAGCCCGGACCAATGGGATCATTACATTCCAGAGAGTCAATGGATACGAATCGAGGTAGTGCAGTTCCAATCCCCACGTATACCACTCCAGGTCCAAGGTTCGAAGCGGAACCATCACAATTACCTCCTAGTAGTAGATTCAGAGCAAGGGAACCAACAAGGGTAACCCATGAAGTCCATGATGCTAGAGAAAGCTTTAGCCGGGACACAGGAGCAATGAGATTGGTAGCAGACCATAGACGTATGAGACCATCTCAAGTAGCCAAGTGTATGCCAAAGAAGTATGGTGGTTCAGGAGATCCGTATGCACTTGTGTCACTTTTTAAGCAAGTCTTAAGAGCTGAGCAGATAACCGATTTCCGTACACAATACGAGGGATTTGGTCTTACTCTAGAAGGTACGGCATTGACATGGTTTCAACCACTGAACATAGGGGGATTCCATGACATTGACCATTTGCTAAGAGAGTTTGCTGAGGAATTCTCAAAACGAGGGATTAAGCACAATACGGTCTCACAAATATATGCTTTTAAACAGAGAGAACACGAAAAAGTGAAGGAAGCTTCACTTCGCTTCAAACAATACATTGAGAGATGTCCAGTACGTGAACGACCACAAGATGACAGACTATCTGTTCTCTTTATTGAGGGATTGAGAAACGACACTCTCAAGAAGGACTTGCACTTGAAAGCTTGTACAAGTTTCGAGCAAGTAACGAGAGAAGCATTGTACTTAGTGGATAACTGTACGGTTTATGGAGAGGTGTGAGCGGATACAGATTTTTCATCCAGTAGCTCTTCCTCCGTAGTGAGCGAGACTACCACTAAAAAGAATGTTCAAACAACAACCATGCCAAATGTAGGGCAAATGATAGAAGAGGCTCTAAAAAGGATGGCACCATACCAAAAACCATTGCCAAAACCACTGAAATGGTGTGCGATTGAACAAAAATGGACAAACCATCCAACAGAGGAGTGCTATTACAACAAAGGGTATGTAAGGGAGCGTCAGTATGCACCTCCTGCTAAATTAGCACCACCTCAAGTACATCCAATACCTCGATACCCAACGGGAAATGTACCAGGACCTATGGGGATAGAAAGACCACAACCGGTATTGGGACAACAACCACCTTTACCAGGAGCAAGACCAATGGGTATTAGATATACACCAACCTTAGAGAATCAGGAAGAACAAGCCCTAGTGCCTGTTCAAGCCTATTATGAAGAATCTGGTGCACACATGTCTCCAACTGTGTATTACCCACCAGAAGAACCCAAACAACCAGAACCATGGGGCATGATTGGGAATGTTGGAATACCAACAGTTACAAGTGCTTCTGATGAAGAGAGATACAATTTGGACGCAAGAACATTGATGTTCATAGCTCATGGAGGGTTAACAGGACAAAGACCATCCTATCCACAAAGGACGAATCAAATGGGACCAAGACCAGCACTAGGACCCTGTTACGAGTGTGGAGGTGACCATCTGATGAATGTTTGTCCACATACGGAAATCATTAGAATTAACACTTATTGCACTGAGTGTGGGGTTACTCACTTCATTGAGGATTGTTCAAAGAATCCAAACAAAGTGCAAAAGACGACGTTGAATATTCTAGAAACTATTCCTACCAGCAGTGGGTCTGAAAATGAAACTCTGATACCAACGCAAGTTGTTACTAGAGCTCAAGCTAAGAAAACCACTAGAGAACCTGAGAATGGAAAGTTAGCGACTGAAGTGGTTAGTCAAGGACCGTGGAGTCAGAGAAACACATGGAAAGCTAGAAAAGCACGCATGAAGTTGAGAAAAGAACGTGAAGACGCTATTCTAGCTGAGGAACTAAAGCGAACTAAAGATAGATTAGAAAAACTTGAGAGTCAAAACGGGAAACGAGAGATGAGCCCGGAAAGAACGAAACAAAAGAGTATTAAAGAAACAACGAGCTTAAGCTCAGGGGGATCAGTGCTAGTCGACAAAGTACACGAACCATTGGACGCACTGATGAGAGCTTACGAAGCTAGGTTAAAGAACAACCAAACACAAGAACAGAGGTGGATGACATACCCAAACGCGGAATTGGAAAAGCAGAGACTTGAAATGTGCCAGAGAATGATCGAGACTGCACAAGCCTTATTAGAACCACCAAGAGAAACAATGAATTGTGGAACGGAAAACCCAATTCAGCAAGAGACTATCATTTCACGGGTAGCTAAAAAGACTCCGAGTGTACAAAAGCCTGAAAATACACACAAGGATGACCGCATAGTATTGAACACAACCGATCAGGAGATAGAGAGTTTTCATCCAGTCATACAGAGGTCTTACGGAAGAGATGAGGATTACAATGAATTTTGGAAACAAGTGAGAGAGGCAAACTTTGCAAACGAGCTAAGTTGCCAAGCTAATCAGACAAATTGGGAAAAGGACATCAGGAATCCTCCCATAGTGGAATTTGAGGCAGGATCTCAAGTGGACTTGGATCTGCAATCTTTCTGGGGAGAGGGGGGCTCTGTTAGAACAATGGAGAGCAAACCTAACTCACTGAATACCTTACCTTCATACTTAGGAGAGTATGAAGCAAAATCCGAGATTAGAGCACTTCCCTCACGAAGAATCTCATCAGAAAAAGTCATGGACTCGCAAGGATTGATAGAGATCTTGTCAACACGAGTGACATGCACTATCACTCTAGCTGAGCTTTTGAGGCTAAGACCACATATGTGGACCACTGTAGGAAAATGCTTGGAGAAATTTGAGATAAAAGACCCAACATCGAGACTGCAAGAGGGTATACAAGAGCTGAGCAAACCACAAAAGAACGCTAAGCCTGTACCCTTAAACAAGGTCGGAGAGTATTGCGAAGGTGAAGAGGGGAATACAACCTTACCAGTTGAATTCCAAGGAGTGAACACGATGGCAATACTAGACAGCGGAGCTGGGGTAGCCATTGCTTCAAAAGAAATCTGGAAAAAATGGGGGAAACCAGCAATAAGGAAGACTAGGTTGAAACTCCAATTAGTAGATGGACACATGGAGAAACCTATGGGGTTATTAGAGAAAGTCGTAGTGACTTCTTGCGGCATTGAATACGAACATACTTTTGCTATTGTCGATTTTGGCAAGGAGAATAACTATGATATCATACTGGGAAGACCATTCATGAGACAGTTGAAAATGGTCCAGGATTGGGGCTATGATCACATATACCTGAGAAATATGGAAACCACTACACGTGTGAACCTGAAAGACCATAGCTACAAAGATGTGAACTGAACACCGGTAGAGGAGTTTGATTCAGCTACTTTGGCGGGATCCGAATTTCCAGCCTGGTTAGGTAAGCCCAAGGAGTTATGGATGTGTGGAGCCTCGAAATGTGGAAGTATGAGGCGAGAAGAATATGTATTAGAAAGGGCTATCGAAGACGAAGCTTATATAGGAGAACCCTTTCCAGAGGACACGCTTGAACCATTAGAATGGACACACATTCTAGCAACCCTAGATGTTTGTGCAATTCCGGATGGTCCCACAACGAAATTTTGCGACAAGGACGGGTACGACGTGGTTCCGTACTTCATGTTGAGAACTATACTCGAAAAAGAAACTGAAAAGAACAATACATTGGAAAAGGAAGATGAAGAAGAGGTGTTTCACGACATTCCCGATCATCCAGAGTGGGGAAATGAAGCAGACAACGAGTCAACGGACAATTCAAGCGGAAACGAAGAAACTATAATGGATGTCCGATTTTATGATTTTTCGAACCAAACTAAACAACGCCAGAAACGCTATAGAGCAAAGAGAAAAACAAAGGGGGTTAGAACCAATCCGATGCTTAGAATAAGAGGAAAAAATCAATTCCTAATGCTAGTAAAGGCGGAAGATTGTGTTAAGGACAAGATTTCTGGAAGAATGAGAGGCAATGAGCAAACGAGCTTACGAAAAGACAAAAGAAGCTCAAGAAATCAAGTTCAAAGGAATGAAATGAAAACTGAAACAGAAAAATCAGAAAAGAACAAGCGCAACAGAGAACACATGGAGTCCAAGTTAGAACGTAGAAACAAGTACAGAGAGCTCAAGAAAACTCTGAAAGAAGTTTGGACGACAGAAATTGAGAGTGGAGAGTACGAAAACGCCAAAATCAAGGAAAACATGGATGTTCCCTCTCACTACAGGAAATTCACAATAGAGGATAGGAAGGTGGTATTAACCCAACCTATTCGAGAGAGAAGGGAGAACGAATCTTATGACGGACCGGAGGATGCAAAAAAAGTGGATTTAGCAGCTCCAGGTGAGACACCTAGACCGGTGTACATAGCCACAGATTTGTCTCCAGGCGAGGAAGAGAGACTTTTGAGTCTTCTCAGAGAGTACAGGGATGTGTTTGCATGGTCTTATAAGGACTTAAAGGGAGTTGACCCATCAATATGCCAACACACAATCCCACTAAAACAAGACGCAAAGCCTAGCAGACAGAGACCATACACATATAATGATACGTTTGCTAAGCGAATCAAAGAAGAGATAGATAAGCTAATGGAAGCTGAATTCATATACGAGATTGAACACACCAATTGGGTATCTCCAATTGTGGTGGTACCCAAGAAGAACGGAAAACTTGGAGTGTGTGTCAACTTAAAGAAAGTGAATGCTGCAACAATCAGGGACAATTATCCCCTGCCGATAACTGATCATGTTGTAGAGAGTGTATCAGGGAAAACAACATACTCCTTTCTTGATGGTTTTTCAGGATATAACCAGCTAGCCATAGCACTAGAAGATCAACATAAAACAGCTTTTGCAACGGAGTGGGGAATTTATGCTTATCGGGTTATGCCTTTTGGTCTAACCAATGCTCCTGCAACCTTCCAGAGGCTGATGACGCATGCTTTCAAAGAATACTTAAGGTTGTTTCTAGAAATATACATGGATGACTTATGTGTACATTCTCTTCTGAGAGATGAGCATCTAGAACACCTAAGAAAAGTATTTGAGAAATGTAGGACATATCGCATTTGTCTCAATCCTGAGAAATGTGTGTTTATGGTCCGACAGGGCAGAATTCTTTGACATATTGTCTCACAAAACGGAATATCCACGGATTTAGAGAAGATAAAAGTTATAGTGGATATGCCTAGACCAACCAATGCGAAACAAGTACAGAGCTTTATGGGACATTGCGGATATTATAGACGATTCATTTACATGTACGCTATAATAGGCCAACCACTTTACAGGCTAATAGTGAACTTTGAATGGACAGAGGAGTGTGAGGAATCATTCAAGAAATTGAAAGAGGCACTCATTATTGCTCCAGTCTTGAAATCACCAGATTGGGAGAAGATATTCCATGTGCATATAGATGCTTCGGCATATGCAATAGGATGCATTCTGGCTCAGCCAGAAGAAGGAAACATGGATTTTCCTATCTGTTACGCCAGTCGACAGCTCAACAATGCAGAGAAGAATTACACCACAACAGAGCGAGAGGGATTAGGAATGATATATGCTGTGAAGAAATTTTGGCATTATCTTCTAGCCAACAAGTTTGTGTTTTTTACGGATCACCACGCCTTGCTCTACCTAGTGAATAAACCATGCAATACCGGTAGAATAGTGAGATGGTTCATTATCTTACTGGAATTCGACTTCACGGTAGTAGTAAAGAAAGGAAAAACACATCTTAGAGCTGATCATCTTTCGCGATTGATGAATGGAGAAGACCCTATAGGAGTAGATGACGACATGCCAGACGCGTACTTGTTCAACATAGAAATGATACAGAAGTGGTCTCAAAATGTCGTTAGCTTATTAACGTATGGAGGAGAGTTTGATAGAAGAGAATACAACCAGAAACATATTGCTATTCAGCAATCCAAGAATCTTCAATTGGTTGCAGGAAGGTTGTATCAATTGGGAAATGATCATGTTTTACGACTATGCATGAATCCTGAGGAATATAATATATATCTGCACAAAGCACATGTTCAAGAATGTGCATTTCATTGTTCAAGAAGGAACACATATAGGAATTTGTTACAATTGGGAGTCTATTGGCCAGGAATGAAAGAAAGCGTACATGAATATGTCACTGTATGTATTGTATGTTCATCAAAACCGCCAGCAGAGTATTCGACATTATATCAGATAATGATCGCTCCGAAATGGAGTCAGTATATTATTGAATATCTCAAAAATAGAACTTTCCCAGAAGGAACGTCAAAAGCTCGTCAGAAATCTGTAGAGACAGAAGCTAGAGATTACGCTTTAATAGGAGATCAACTCTATAAGAGAGGTAAAGACAACCAGCTTAGGATTTGCACATCAGAGTCTGAGTATGTGATAATCCTGGAGCAAGCTCATGGAGGAGTAGGTGGCGGCCATTTCTCAGGTGATAAGACAGCAAAACTTGTCTTAGCCGCAGGAATATGGTGGCCAACATTACATATGGACGCTGAGGAATACGTTAAACGGTGTGATGACTGTCAGCGGACCAAAGTACCATTTAAAAGAGATGATATGCCGCTTAGACCAATGATGGGGGCAAGAGCTTTTGCAAAATGGGGGATTGATTATGTCGGACCCATTTCACCTCCTGCATATAAGACTCATGCACAATACATCGTTGTGGCTACAGACTATCTAACAAAGTGGGTCGAAGCAAAGGCAACTCAAAAAGCAGATGCCAGGACCACGGCACAATTTCTATATGAATACGTCTTTGTACGATATGGATTGCCAATAGAAATTGTGAGTGATCGAGGCACACATTTTATAAATGAAGTGATAGAGATCCTTCTAGATGAATTCATGGTAATCCATAGGAAATCAGCCCCATATCATCCACAAGCAAACGGACAAGCTGAAGCAACAAACAAAACCATATGCACGGTCCTTACGAAGATTGTATCTGAGTCGAGAACTGACTGGGACCAGAAGTTGCATTCAACATTATGGGCATATAGGGTAGCATATAAAACATCAATAGGAACGACCCCATATAAATGGTTTTTGGGCTAAATGCTATCTTACCAATAGAATTCTTGATTTCAACCTTAAGGGTGGCTAAGGATCTAGAGTGGACAGGGCACGAGCTTTCTGATAGAATAGATGACGTGGAAAAGCTAGATGAGCTTCGCCTAAAAGCAGTAGCTTCTATCTATGCTCAAAAAAGGCGACAAAAGGAATTTTTTGATAAGCATGTGCGGACTAAAGAGTTTAAGGTTGGGGACTATGTCCTAGTTTACACTCTGAAACAGCATGCTAAGAAGCTTAAAAAGCGAGGGATGGGACCTCTGGTGATTAAAGATCTATCACCAAGTGGAGCCGTCAAGCTTGCTACATTAGACGGAGAAGAAATGCCCAATTGGATTAGTGGATGTAGAGTGAAAAAGTATCTTTTGCCGCTAACCCAAGACATGCTTCTCAAAATACATCAAGAAAAGCTGCGTGTCCAGAAAAAGAAAAAGATCGTGGAGGAAGCGCAAGCTGAGGCGAAGGAAAGAATGGAGAAAAGAAGACTACTGCGTCAGAAACAGCGCAATGAAGGAGCAATACAAATAAACGCAGTCAGTATAACAGAAATGGATAATGACAAAGAAGAACCCATCATTGAATGCAAAGTCGGAACCAACCAAATCAAAGCCAGAGCACTATTGGATTCAGGAGCTCAAACTAACCTACTTTCACTCAGTTTGTATAGACAATTGACAAATGACAAATGACACTAAATTACAAACTGCCAAGCAAGAGTTAAAGAGTTACTCTGAGAATTCAATCAAAACTGTCGGATGCACAGTTTTACATATACAGATTAACCAGTATGTGTATCCTCATATGTTTTACGTGGTTGAAGACCAAGCTACACAACATCCATTATTGCTAGGACAACCATGGCAGAAGCAATACAAAGCAATGATTGACTGGAGTTCTAAATCAGTGCTTATCAAATACGAAGGTGAAAGTCAATCAGTTAAGTTCACCAAAGGAGCAGAGCCAACTCCAAAGGAAGAATCCAAGAACAAAGGTAAACAACAACCAGAGAAAAAGAAGAAGCAATGGCAACCAAAAGTTTCTATACAACCGGATTACTCTTCGATGAGGAATTCTCAACATTGGATAAGGAAGACAAGCAATAATATAACAGCTCAACCTTGGGAAAAAACGGAGTCAAAGTTGGTATGGAGACCAAAAAAGGTTGTGCCAGAGAACACAAAGGTGGAAAACAGAGTCTTCAATACCAGACAACAGAGTGATTCCAGACAATCAAGGACAGTGAAACAGATCTGGATTCCAAAGAAGTTCATGACGGCACAAAGCTATAGCAAGCAAATTTGCATCCCAAGGATTTGTAAACAGGAACTCCCTTCAGTACAATCCACGGAAACTCCTAGGTATTTCAAAATGGGGAAATCAACACAAAGAACAAAGCAGGTTTGGGTCGCAAAGAGTTTGTGGCAAGCACAAGTGAAGCGGAAGCAGATTTGGATTGTGAAAAAGAACAACAAGGTAAAGAAGAATCCATCTACTGATTCTACTACCGAAGTGCCAAAACCAACCCAAAACCCGACCACCAATCCTTCAATCAAACAAAGAGCAGCTTTATTGGAAAGATTGTTGTATCATCGCTCTACAATTGCATTGGGAACTTATGACCAAAACAACTACAATGCTTCGCCCACAGACACTTCATAGTCGTCCGGGAGGACTCAGACTAGGAGGGGGGGAGGTATACAGGTATACAGGAGCTACAAAGCAGCTACAAGCGACAAACACAAAGAAAAACAAAATTTATATTACAAGGGCAGTGTCTTTCATGATTTTGCAATTTTTATGTTTGATTGCGGATATTGATAATATTTATGCCCTTATATACCTTGTTTTGCAAACAAGAAGAGATCAAATGATCAATTTGGGTCTCTAGACGTGTAAATATCACTAAATAAGAGTGTGTTTGGAGCTAAAAAGTGGAAAAAAGTGATAATCCAAGTCCAGAAATCACAAATAAGTGTATATTCATATACACAGGGTTACCAACTATTTATTGTGTATGTTTGGAATTTTTTGGCTTCAATTTGCTATTTTCCTTTATTTTTTATGATTTTCTTAATAAAAATAAAAGAAAAATAAAAAAAGCAGGTGAAACAAGATCAGAAAAAAGAAAAGAATAGATGGTGATGATCCTAATGACAAGGGCAACCCATGGTAAAAATTGAGTACAATTCGGGAAAAGTTGCGGAAAGTCCGAAATGATAGAATTTTGGCAAAGTGGACAAATTTCTCAGAAACAGGTCAAACGGAGTCCAAATTGAGAAATTTCAAATCCTAAAGTGCATTTCACGACGAGATAGGAGCACATGTCAAATTTGGTAACAAGTGATCCGGGAAGTCCGAAGTTAAGTATTTTTCACTTCACTTTCAAGCTCATTTCCACTATTACCTTCTTGGAGAGAGCATAGAGCACACAGGAGCATCCCACCTTCTACAGCCTTCTACGACTGCTACGAGAGCTCAGAGGACACCAGACATAAGAGGTAGACTCGTTGCCATAAGCTTTTGATGCTTATCATTAACTTTTGTCGCGAAAACTGACCAAAACCAAGAAACAAGAGCAGACGGAGAATGCGGTAGAATGCTAGGTAGTGGCACAACCGCCTAACCAAACCTTGCAAGAATTTATAGGTGGGTTACCCTAGTATAGAAGATGGGTTTCTAACACTCAAAGCTCGAGAAAGAACGACTGGAAAAACCCTAGGTCAACAGAGCCTGCAAGAGGCAGACAGGAAAAAATTGTCGAAACGACACGAAACTTCACCGGAAGTTCAACCACATCAAGGACAATGCAACCATAGAGTATCTCCAGGTTTGGACCACCAAAAGTAGGTCAGAACAACCGATTCGGCTGCGGACACACAAAGCGTCATTTTGGCATAACGACTGAAATTGACGACCGAATGAAATGAAACTTCACAAGTAGCTTCAAATATACATGGATGACTTATAATTGCAAGCAAAACCCAAAAGAAAGCTGATTCACTTACCGATGGTGAAAAAGACGCTTTCGGGCAACCAAATGGAGAAAGATGGAGAACGGGGAGCCAAAGTCAAGTTCAACCAAATAGAGGGCTTCACAACATATCCAATGAGCTGGAAATGAAACTCTCGAGAAGAAAAGTTGAAGAAATTCAACTCCAAGGCAAAAAGACGACTTCGGAGACTGAAATGCCTATAAGGGGGATTTTTAGCTAAACTGATGACTTTTAAGTTGAAAACTAGTTAGCAGGGCTTAGGGCACTAGCACAAAGCATTCTTTGCACAAAAAGACCAACATTTCAAGAAAAGACATCATACGCGTATGATGTCTCACAGCATGAATTTCACATCCATTTCAACATTTGAGTGCATAGCCTCATTCCACATGTTAATCACATCCTATGAACCAAGTATCATGAGAATTGGAGTTAGAAAACCCAAGGAAAACCAAAAAGACGCAAAGTAGGCCATAAAATTGATTTTTGGTCCTAATTTTGTTAAAGTAACTCCAAACTCATTGAAACTTTGTAGGATTGTTGATTGACACATCTACAAGCTATCTGGAACCAAAAAGCACCATTTTGACACAAAAGACATCATATGCGTATGATGTCTATTTGCACTTACAGAGCCAAAACTGCTCATTTGTCATCATACATCCATTATATATATATAATACATGCTACATATGAAATTTGGAACCATTTGGTCAAGAGGATCACCCCATTAGCCCAATTGAGGGAAAATCCTTCACCTAAAGCCTATTTTTGGCCCAAATCCAACATACTCAAGTCCAAACCAAGATTTGAGTAGATATAGTCCTTCACTAGTACATGGGGAGTCCACAGAACCAATCCCATGCAAAATTGATGAAAAAGACATCATACGCGTATGATGTCTCCAGAGCCATTTTTAGCCCAAAATCTATCCAAACTTCATAAATCCACTGAATAAGCCTATCTAAAGCCAAATCCAAGCTTATAGAGAAATTTGGTCCAAAAATACACTAAAAGACATCATACGTGTATAATGTCTCACTATGTGATTTTGGCACCTCAGGGCTTCAACCACCAAACAGAAGTGATCTACATGCCATTTGAAAGTGAACCACCAAGTTTTATCCAAGTTGGATCATAAAATCCAAATCCTTTTCAAAATTTTTCCAAGAGCCAGAACTGGACTAAACTGGCCAAAACTTGACCAAATGGTATCCAAACTCAAATCCAAGCATATGATACTCATGTATACACTATCAGCTACAAGCACAACCAATATGAAGTCATTTTGACACAAAAAACATCATACGCGTATGATGTCTCCAGCATGATTTTGAGGCCATTTTGCATATTTTTTCACCTACCTTGCATCCTTAGGCCCTGAATAGATCATGTTTCAATTTTCAAGTGATTTGGATAGTTAAAAGGTTCATTTCGGCTTTCAGTACTAAAAAGACGCTAACTTCTGAAATTGGAGTTACAGGATCCATGGATTCCGCCAAGTCATCGGCAACGAAGAGAAAAAGACTGACAATCAAAGATGCTCTTGCAGAAGCGGAACCCTTTGACATTCCAGCAGAAACCCTCAAGCCAACAAAAACTTGGGTGGAGGAAGCAGTATTGGAGAAAGAGGGAATAAAGATCTACCAGGGGACTTTCAGAGATCCTCAAGGGCAAGCGGTGGATGTACCGATGATCCCACAGAAATTGGTAGATTATAGCAGGTCAGAAGACATCAGCAGGTACCTGGAAAGGGCAGACTTGCACAGTTTCTTCACCTCGAGACCATCATGTGTGGATACAAGAAGAGTGTACGAGTTGGCAACATCCATTCAGAAGGATGGAAAAGCCACATTGACAGCCATGGATGGAGAGAAAGTAGAAGTACAGATCACTCCACAGCTCATTGCAGACGCATTGAAGCTGCACAACAAAGGGAGCTTGGTCAGGGAAAGAAGGGAGGCCATAGAGGTCTATGGGCCCAAGAAGCAAAAAGCAACCTATGGAGATATGGCGGACCCAAGAGCGGCAACCCTTTGCCGACTGTACAACCTATTTCTTCATGTTTGCAGTAAAAGACCGCAAAAGTATACGACACCACCCCATGCCATTGCGACCACCATCACATGGGCATTAAAGAGCAATATGCCAAAAGAGGTGAATTACGCTCAACACATCCACGAGCAAGTAATTGCCATGCACAACGAGAAGCCAAGGTACATAGGAGGAGCGGAAATTCTGACAAGAATAGCTTATGAAGCTATTGGAGCTAGAGATCAGTGGCCAAAGGTTCCCTCCCAGAATGAGTGGCTTAGAGAAGCCGACGAGGAGGAAGAACAACCCGAAGTATCCAAGAGGGCATCCACAAGAGCACGCCGGAAACTAGAAGTAGTTTCAAAACGTGCAGAGGATGTGGACGAGCCGCTTAGGAAGAAAGTAAAGAAGAAGGTTGCTCCCAAGCAAACCAAAAGTCAGAAAGCGGCAAGAATGGAAAGACTAGTGGAGCAGTTTAGAGCGGAAAGAGCTCTAAAGGGTGACTTTGAAGAAAAGTGGGTGCCAGACCCCACTAAAGTCGGAACTAGCTCAGCCAGGCCACATATTGATCAATACGATCAATATATTAAAGCTTATGAGGAGTCGGAGGCTATTCTGGAGCAGCAACCTGTCGAGCCATACACTGAAGAGGAGGTACAACAATTAAAAGCTGAGTTGAAAAAAGACGACAAGGGGAAAAGGAAAGTAGATGAGTCTACTAAGCCTCAAGAGATAGACGGGCAAGCCGACAAAGGGAAAGCCAAGGAAGCTGAGGACAGATATCCCTCTATTACTGATGTACCAAGCCCGCAGAAGACGGAAAAAATTGTGGAAAAGACCACAGTAGAGGTGGACACAGATGTTATGGAAAAGCCAGAAGCCGAGACCAAAGAAAAGAAGATAGATCCAGTTCAGCAAAAGAGAAATGATTATGAGGATCTGGTAGCGATAGGATACACTGAAGAAGAGGCCCTTGAGGCAGTTTATGGGATCACCCTACAAAAACAAGATGAACGGAGGAAAAAACAAAGAGTAAAAAAGAAAGTGAAGAGAAACTGGACGAACCGAAAGTACTAGAAGAGCCAAAGCCAATGAAGGTGGTGGCGGAAAGAGCTTTAGAGTTGACAGATGATGATGAAAAAGACATGCACATGGTGCATGAACTGCTCAGCAAGATAAAAGAAAGGTCCAAGGCAAAGGAAGTAGAGATTGAGACAGCCAAACAAAGGGAAGCGGAGTTGCAGAGAAAATTAGAGAATGCTATGACTGAATCTAAAAGTCATAAAGCATCACTCTATGACACGGAAAACGAGAGAGACGGCTTGATACTCCAGCTAGCCGAGGCTTCAAGAGAAGTAACAAGTGCACAGGAAGCAAGGGAGCGGATAGAGGATGAGTTGGAGGCGGCCAAGGATGAGCTCATTGAGCTAAGGGAGAGAGTTGAGCTCCAAGAAAGAACAATCACTAGACTCAGGACTACCCCTAGAGCTAGCAGAGCAGGAACCGAACAAGAGGGAGCTATCGTACCAGCTTTGGAAGACCAGGTCCGAAGCTTACAAAGAGAGCTGAGATTAGAGCAAGTGCAAAGGTTGCACATTGCGGAGGGATCATTGGCCGCAGAGGAGAGGCTCACATTAGAAAATCAAACACTACGGACAGAGAATGAGGCCCTCCAAAAACAGCTCCAAGATCTACAAGAGCAACAAAGAAGAGAAACAGAGACACCACAAGAAGAATCAGGTGGAGCAGCCATAGAGCTACCAAAAACTGGAGAGGCAACCACAATTGAAGATCCAGCCCCAGCTCAAGAGGTGGCCTCGACTTCAAGAATCTCTGAAGAAGAAGAACAAAGGCTCCATGACCAAATAGAAAAGTCAGCAGAGGAGAGTGCCAAGGCGGAAATGGAATGGGAGAGGAGACTCCTAATCTCCATTAGACTTCAGGGACTAGACACAAAAGTGCTCCATGAACAGTGGATGCAACCCAGTCTGCCTTTCCCTTTGATGAAATTTGAAGTGCTAAAGACGAAAAAGAGAATAGAGGAGGAGCAGTATGTCGCTCTTTACGAAGGCGACATCACAAAGGAGGAACAATCAAAGAAGATAGTAGATTCACAACCTAGATGGAGGAAAGGTTGGCTGAACAAATACCCAGCCTACCTCATCTACTTGGTGGAGGCACCAAAGGAGATTCGGGAGGATGCAACCTTCTGCCCGGTGCCAAGAGTCAGAAACTGGAAAGAGCATGGCAGGATTGTAGAAAAGAAACCAAATTGGCTTAATTACCCAAGGATGCCAGGACCAAAGGCAGGAGAGAGAATAGGTAAAGCCTACATGGTGAAAACCCTAACGGGCACCATGAAGCTCTTTACTGGCTCTCCTGACCTTTCATGTCAGATGCTCAAGAAAATATGCAGGACTCTCTTAGCTTGCATTGAAGTGTTCGCGCCAGATAAAGCCACGACCTCGAGTCTACTATCGACGGCCGACACAGTGACTGATATGATGTACGATCTTTCATGGCAGCCTTCTCCAAAAGTGTTACACCTCCTATACCAAAGGATTATGTTTTTGCCTAGCTTCCACATGCAAACATTCGAAGAAGCTTTCTACACCGGCTTTTTCACCCACGAAAGCAAAATATTCGGCCCAACCTTGACCATCGGCAACCTACGATACGAATCACATTTGCAGATGCTCAAGACGACAGGACTTTATTGACCAAGCATAAAAGTCATGTCAGGGACGACATGAACGCGGAGGGGGGGAGTGTTGAGCCGGCAGAGGATCACACCCACATTTTTGCTCACACTCATCATTTTGTAACCATTGATTGTAATAAATGTCTTTTCGACATTGATTTTGATTTGAGCCATTCATTAAGTAACAGGACTCAATTGAGTTTCCAGCTTGTAATCCCGAAGTAATTTCACTTGCTGATGTAATTAGTTAGAGATGTTCTCACCTCCAAGGCTGAGGCATATAAGCCAAAGTTTTTGTAACCTAAGGACATTCAGATTATTAATCAAAGTGAGTTTTTGAGCGCCGTGACTGTGTCTGAGAGAGAGTGAGAGAGAGAGAGAGAGAGAGAGAGAGAGAGAGAGAGAGAGAGAGAGAGAGAGAGAGAGAGAGAGAGAGAGAGAGAGAGTCTTATCTACTTGCTACGCGAGCTACGGAGCCGCCATTGGAGAAGCGACACCGCCATTGTGTTTGCAACGGCGAGAGCTACGCACAGATACCAAGAGTGCACGCTATCGGCTTCTATGTGTGGTAAGTTCCTACGAGCTTCGGTGTGAGTTTTCTTCCAACTCGTGTGTCGGAATGGAGCGTGCAACATATCTATAGAACCACAACGAGTAGAGCTACACATTAGTACCATCGGAGTCAAGTTTCGATCACCTGTATTTTTCGGCCTGTCTTCATACGCATTTACCGCACGGAGTGGTTATAGGTTGATTTTGCAGTTCAAGTCTTTAGGGTGTTGTTCTTACCTAGTGTATAGACTTCCCCTTGAGTTTGAGATCGATTCAATGATTCTAGATCCTGTTTTGTATAGCATTCGTTCGTAGTACGGATTTCAGTCACTTGCGTATTTTAGAACTTAGATTTGATTTCCTTAGTAGTGATTGTCGTTAGAAGGTTGAGTAGGTGATTTGACACCCACCTAGTTGTTTCCATGCGTCTGCGGGTCAAGCTCCGTCCGCGTCTGACAAATTCTGTTGTTGGTTGAGTTCTTGCTATTTAGCTTCCACTAGCGGCGTAACCGCCTTAACAAGCACATCCATAGCCACCTCCGTCTCCTTTACGACGTCGCGCTAAGAGTCGGTTGTGCCATCTACTCCTCCTCCGAGTAGACCTCCAACCATAGTTTGTGGTTGGCGAAGCTATGGTCAACTGCTCTATCAACCACTATTTCCTACACTACCCATGGGGCCCCCACCTGCACACGCCCCAGTAGCGCAACCGGCACAGGAGTTGCAACCAATGGAAACTTAAATCCCAACTTGTATTCATTACTCCATATTAACTTATTCTATGCAATGGCACACCCAAACTTACTGGTTGCTCATACTATGTTTTAATTTTTGCTCAGTCTGTGTTTGCTCAATGTTGATTTTTTATTTTTGTAACTATGTTTAATTTTTGAAGGCAAGTCAATCGATGGTGGTTAATCTTTCAGTATTTTTTTTCCTTCGTAATATTTTAGGTGAATATATTGCGAAGGACATGGTGTGAATGACCTTTGAAGTAAACACTCTTGAGATTTTTTATAAATAGCCAGAAGAACACCATGTTTCATTCATTCATCCATGCGTAAGTCTCCATTAAGTATCTATTTTCTAAAGTTATTCCTTGAGATTTCTCTCATTCACATATTTACCATGCCTAGAGGAAATCGTGAACAACGTAATCAGTGTGGTCAATCCCCTCCTTGTATTGACCCCATCAACAATGTGCACGCCACTTATATTCTCAATAGTATATATTCTATGAATGCAATATGCACAGCACACAGTGCACACAACTACACGTACTCTCTCTGTGCAGTCGACGAGGTCACAAGCTCTATATTCAAGACCATGCAGAACCTTGATTTCAATGCACATCCAATCGAAGAGGATATCAATCAAGTTTTCGCACTAGCCAATAATGCAAGTATGGTTTAGGGGGAACATGGTTTTTGCACCCCACATGTAATGGAATGGCCTATGAACTTTGAGAGTAGCGGAATTAGGAAATTAGGTGAAGTACTTTTGTGAGATTAATTTGTGAGTATAGCGGGTGAACTTAATTGATGGTAGCAACATAAACATGGTACTTTTTAACTTGGCATGAACAATACTTTTAAGAGAGAGAGAGAGAGAGAGAGAGAGAGAGAGAGAGAGAGAGAGAGAGAGAGAGAGAGAGAGTTTAGAGAACATGACAATAGTTGAGGACCAGATTCATACGGAGCTGGCCCCCCCTCCAATAGGCATTTGTATTATAGTTTCTCCCATCAAGAGAGACTTAGTACAATACAATCTTTGTGTTCCTTGTGACCTAGGTGATGCAATGAAGATGGAAAGCTTCATGCATCACAAACGTAACATAAACTTTGTAGAAAGCATTAACTATCCAAAACCTCAGTCCCAAGGCCTCAAACACCTTCGAAGGTGGAGAGAGCTAGCGGGGAATGAGGGTAGGGAAGAGGAAGAAGAAACATTCCATAGGAGAAAGAAACAGTTCCTCACTTATCATCACTCTTCTTGCTAGCATACACAATAGCATAGTAATGAAGATGGTAAGCTTAAGCATTGAAGCATGGATCTTGGTTGGATTTGCATTCCATAGCCAAGAGTGTTGGTGTAGGCTGTCACTTTTCACAAGCTTGGAGAAGGAGGTGGAGTTCCTCAACTTTCACCAAGTGAGAATGAATCCACAAAATGAGTGTGTGTGCATGTGGTGTATATCCCCCTAGCACCCCCCTTGCTTGCTTGGGGTGAGTTGTAACTTTTCCACATGCTGCAAGCTCATTGGACCCCTCTCCCTCTAGCCAATCACATACAACATGTATTCAAGTACATGGGTAGTCTTTTGACAATTGTCCTCCTTACCCCTTAGAGAGAGAGAGAGAGCTTGAAAATATCTAGATATTTGTTGGATGGAACTAGAAGCTCATTGGACCCCTCTTTAGCCCAACCAATAGCATTCAAGCACACCATGTGGTTAAACTTAGTGAGAGTCTTACATGTGTCCCATGTGCCCTTTTAGAAAAAGGATGCCCTTTGGGTGAGTGGAAAGTTAAGTCAAAGATTCCCCTAACTTTGGGACTTTCATGCATCGAAAGCTTCTCAAGCACCTTCCTCATTAAGTTTCTAGGGTCTCTTTTAGACTCAAGCACCTTACCCCCCATGTATGGGAATCTTCTCAAGCACCTTCCCCATTAAGTTTGTAGGGTCTCTTTTTGACTCAAGCACCTTCCTCATTAAGTTTGTAGGTCTCTTTTTGACTCAAGCACCTTACCCCCCAGTAAGTATGACAAGCACCTCAAGTACCTTAGTCATCAAGCATGACAAGCACCTCAAGCACGCACCTTAGTCATCAAGCACGACAAGCACCTCAAGCACGCACCTTAGTCATCAAGCACGACAAGCACCTCAGGCTTAGGTCGGGTTCGTACCTCAAGCTCAACCCTAGCTTGCCTAAGGTCAAAGGACTTTTAACACTAACCATTGGAGGTCTTAATGAAGCTAACCCTAAGGTATTTTAAGCTCCATTAGATGCACATTGCTCTTTGATAGACTACCTCCTTTTGGACCCTTATTGAGATGTAACCATCTCTCCTCTTGGTCCCCCTATTGAGGTAAGTTTAGAAGCACTTATTGCACATTTCTCTTTGATAGACCATCTTCTTTTAGAACCCTATTGAGATGCAACCATCTCTCCTTTTGGTCCCGCGTTGACATAGGTCTAGAAGCACATGTATGTATTCTAACTCTTGGTCCCGTTTATTCTCCCACATTAAATGATTAGTTTAATATGAGAAAATCATTTGGTAAAGTTAGATAGTATATTTTATGACATTACCTCTCTCTTGAAATCATAGTCGTCCTCGACTATGAGGTAGAGAAGATAAAGCCTAGTCATTAGTCCATGTTACTTAGCGGGTAGATGATCCCTTTTTACCCTTCGACATCATTCCAAGATGGATGACTAATCCATCATTCCAAGATGGATGACTAATCCATTTGGTGCTTGGGAGATGTAGCTACCACAAGCATGTCTGCTCTTTAGTACATATCATACTTCCAAAGTAGAGTGACAAGTTCTACTTGGTGTTTGGGAGACGTCTTCACCACAAACACGATTCTAAGCATGCATACTACTTAAATTTGTGCATAATAAAAAGAGAACTAGTCTTATAAGACAAAAACATTTTTCATTTAAAATGCATTTTCATTTGCTTACTCTATTGTAGCATTGCAAGCATTGACAAGGTTTGTATTATCCTTAAGCTAGGTTCCCTCCATCCATCTAGCATCTTTAAAAGGATAATCGTTAAACTTAATAAGATATGGTCAGATAACCTTACCGTTTCTTGATACCTTGTATTCATGTCATAGGATGGACTCAAATTGAAGTACTTCTTCTTGATCGTCGATTTTTGGAGGGTCTAGAACTATTGCTTATTTTGATGGCGCTCCTTTGTAAGGCTTACGTAGGCTCTCATGGAAAACATGGTGCATGAGCCAATGGTTGGGCAACTTGAATTGATAAGCCATCTCATTGATTGGCTTAAGAATTTAAAAGGACCATAGTATTTTTTTGCTAGTTTAGGATCATACTCTTGGTGGTCCATAGGACTCTTGTCCGTAGTATGCCTCAGGTGAGCCTTGAGAACTTTAGCAAGACCCAATCATTTTCCTTAAAGGCTAAGGCTCTTCTGTGCTTATTAGCAACAACCCTTTTTGCCTTTCCTGTGAGAAAATATTCTTGTGAGTCTCGGCTATATTCATCAGTAGTAGCGAAGATCTTCCCATGTACTTTTATTAGTAGGGGACTTTTGGATCTTCCCTCTTTAACTTCAAAAGGTGCTTTCCCCAGAGAAGTATGTACAATGTCATTGTACACATACTCTATAAGAGATAGGTTTTTCTCTCATTGAGAACATTGATCTACTTCCATGACATAGGCTTTTAGTAGATCAAGAATCGTTAGATTAGTTATTTCACTTTGGTCGTCCATTTGTGGATGATAGGCCAAAAGAGAAATTTAATCTACTTCCTAGATTTTCAAAGAGACCCTTCTAGAAATTACTAGTCATTCTAGGATCTTTGTCCGAAACTATGGATGTTGGAAATCCATGATGCTTGAAAATTTGAGATCTAAAGAGGGTTGCCATTTGATATGAATCAATAGTCTTTTTGACAGGCATAGAGTGTGTTTTCTTGTTAAGCCTGTCCGACTGAAATAATCCAAGTTTCTTCCCTCGATCAAATTTCAACTTTTGGTATACCACGCATTTTGAAACATATGCTTGTATGTCTACTTTCATGGTAGACCAAGAGAAATACATTTCTACTCCTTGAAGAGTAGATTATGGATTCCCTCTTTACCCTGCATAAGGAGAAGTATGGGATTCATACATGACTTTTTTATTGTATGGGTGGGTAACATATAGCCTATTGCCGTTTGGAAGATAACCATCCTTCAAGGTGAATGGTTCTTTTTTCCTTCCCTAATGCAAAGGCTGTAATTACATATTTAAAGTCTCGGTCAGTAGCATACTCATCTATCATAAAAGATCGATCATTGTGAGTTGCTATAGACACCGCATTTACCCTTGGTCGTTATGAAAGTGCATCAGCCACTTGATTGTGCTTGCCAACAACGTGAGCAATATGAAAATTAATTTGAAAAAGAAAATTTGCCTACCTCATTTGTTTGTCAAAGAGCTTGGTTTGCGTTATGAAGTTTTGAGGCTTTGTGATCCATTTGTAGGATGAATGGAGTAAGAGATAGCGTTTCCACGTGTTTAGGGCATATAGAATAGCTAGTAGCTCTTTTTTGTATTTACCCAATACTAACTTATCGAAGTTGAGTCTTTGACTCAACTTATAGAATGAATGGAGTAAGAGATAGTGTTTCCACATGTTTAGGGCATATAGAATAGCTAGTAGCTCTTTTTTGTATTTGCCCAATACTCACTTATCGAAGTTGAGTCTTTGACTCTCACTATGCTATGACATGCCCTTCTTGAAGCAAGATAGCTCCAAGGCAATTACCACAAGCATCACATTTGACCTCAAATGGCTTTGAGAGATCTAGTAGTGTGAGCATACGTTGAGAGATAAGATTCTCCTGAAGCTTCTTCTTGCACTTTTGCAGTCCATGAATACTTGACGTTCTTTTTTTGTTAAGTCGTGTAATGGGCTTGCTATTAGTGAGAACCTTTTTTTTAATGAAGCATCTATAGTATGCACACATACTTGTGAAGCTTTGTACCTCCTATAGATTCCTTGGATTAGGCCATCCTTTTATTATCTATAACTTTGTTGGATCCATACGGGTGCCATCTTTAGAGATATTGTGACCTAAATATTGAATCTCTTGTAGGAAAAATTCACTATTCTTTTGATTAATGAAAAGCTTATTCTCTCTCAAAACTTGAAAGATTGCCTAGAGGTGTTGCTTGTACTCCTCAAGAGAATTTGAATGGCCTGAAGATTTTTGTCCAGCATAAGTTTGCATGCGTCTGGAAAATTTGTCAGGCCAAAAATTGTAACTTATCAAATAGATCTTCTACTCGTGGCACGCGAAATCTATTTTTGATAGTGATCTTATTTAGTGATCTATAGTCGACACACATGTCACATGTGTCATCTTTCTTTTGCACTAAAAGTAATGGTGAACAAAATGGAGAGGGGCTAGACCTCACCATCCATTTCTCCACCAAATCATGCACTTGCCTCATGATCTCCTCTTGTTGAGCTTGTGAAACTCGATAAGGAGGCTTGTTAGGCGGTTAACTTCCTGATAGGAGATCAATTGCATGGTCATCATCCCTCATTTTAGAGGTAGCTCACTAGGGATGTCATCAATGAAAACATCTTGGAATCCATTTAGGAAATTAGACAACTCTAATTCCTCTTGATTCCCTTTATTGCAAGGATAAGGTGTTCCCCAACTCATTAGCATCTATGTACATGCTCTTTTCCCTGTAGATGAAGTAGATTCCCCTTTCAAGGGACTTCATGTTGGAAGCCATGTGGTTAAACCATGGTGCCCCAACGATAAAATTCTCATGTTTGAGAGAGGAGATGAAGAAATCATTTTTGTCCACATAGCTTTGGACATGAAGCCTTAATTTTCCAATTAAGGAAGTAATTGAAACGTCTTGTCCCTTGATAGCTCCATTGGCTTTCAATGCCTCTCCCATCTCGTGGGCTTGTATGCCTAGCTTAGTGGTCAACTGTATGGATATAAAGTTGTGAGTTGAACCAGGGTCAAACAAAATAAAGGCATCATCCTCTTCCATCATTTCCCAGGCATAGGAAATGAGAAATCCTTGGCAATGAGCATCCTATAAGCACCATAAGCACCAAGTTGTTGAGTAACTTTGGCTTGCAAAGCGGGGTTGCCCATAGCTTGTTGTAGCCTAGTGACAAGATAATTAACAAACATGCGGGCATCATCATTAGTACCTTCATGTGCAAAATCAAAGCTATCAATGTCTCTTGGTTATTGTCAGCCATGTTAATTAAACTTATGTTTTTACTTTAGTGGTGTATGCTTTGGCCATTCAAAACCTTAGCTGCTACTCCTCTTAGCCTTTGAAAATAGGCACTTAAGTATCTACACCCACGGTTCAAATTGGTTAATTATAGAGAGTAGTGGACTTAGTCTAACATAGAAAAGTTACCAAGGGATATCTCCTTTCGGACTTCTTATCGCTCAATAATGGTAAAACCGTAGGAAAGTCTAAAAAGACTCCACTATTAAGACCAAATCTCGTGAGGTGTGCACCATATCCCACATAGTGGGCTCAACAGAACCGATAATAGATCCCAGACCCACTTACCTAATATAATTAACAAAAACACCCATTAATAGGCTACTTAAGGACCTCTCTTCTTAAGCAAGAAAAGAGAAACCAAATGCTCTGATATCAATGTAATGGAAATGGCCTAAGAACTTTGAGAGTAGCGAAATTAGGAAATTAGGTGAAGCACTTTTGTGAGATTACTTTATGAGCATAGCGGGTGAACTTAATTGATGGTAGCAACATAAACATGGTACTTAGTTAACTTCGTGAACAATACTTTTGCAAGAGAGAGAGAGTTTAGAGAACATGACAATAGTTGAGGACCGGATTCATACGGGTCCCCCTCCAATAGGCATTTGTATTATAGTTTCTCCCATCAAGGGAGACTTGGTACAATACAATCTTTCTGTTCTTGTGACCTTAGTGATGCAATGAAGATGGAAAGCTTCATGCATCACAAACATAATATGAACTTTGTAGAAAGCATTAACTATCCCAAGCCTCAGTCCCAAGGCCTCAAATACCTTAGAAGGTGGAGAGAGTTGGCAGGAAATGAGGGTAGGGAAGAGGAAGAAGAAACAGTCCATAGGAGAAAGAATAGTTCCTCACTTATCATAACTCTTCTTGCTAGCATACATAATAGCATAGTAATGAAGATGGAGAAGATGGTAAGCTTAAGCATTGAAGCATGGCTCTTGGTTGGATTTGCATTCCATATCCAAGAGTGTTGGTGTAGGCTCTCACTTTTCACAAGCTTGGAGAAGGAGGTGGAGTTCCTCAACTTTCACCAAGTGAGAATGAATGCACAAAATGAGTGTGTGTGTGTGTGTGGTGTATATCCCCCTATCACCCCCCTTGCTTGCTTGGGGCGAGTTGTAACTTTTCCACATGCTGCAAGCTCATTGGACCCCTCTCCCTCTAGCTAATCACATGCAACGTGCATTCAAGTACATGGGTAGTCTTTTCACAAGTGTCCTCCTTACCCCTTAATGAGAGAGAGACCTTGAAAATATCTAAATATATGTTGGATGGAACTAGAAGCTCATTGGATCCCTCTTTAGCCCAACCAATAGCATTCAAGCACACCATGTGGTTAAGCTTAGTGAGAGTCTCACATATGTACCATGTGCCCTTTTAGAAAAAGGGTGTCCTTTGGGTGAGTGGAAAGTTAAGTCAAAGATTCCCCTAACTTTGGACTTTCATGCATAGGAAGCTTCTCAAGCACCTTCCTTATTAAGTTTCTAGGGTCTCTTTTTGACTCAAGCACCTTACCCCCCATGTATAGGAAGCTTCTGAGGCACCTTCCTCATTAAGTTTGTAGGGTCTCTTTTTGACTCACGCACCTTACCCCCCATGTATGGGAAGCTTCTCAAGCACCTTCCTCATTAAGTTTGTAGGGGCTCTTTTTGACTCAAGCACCTTACCCCCCATGTATAGGAAGCTTATCAAGCACCTTCCTCATTAAGTTTATAGGGTCTCTTTTTGACTCAAGCACCTTACCCCCCATTAAGTATGACAAGCACCTCAAGTACCTTAGCCATCAAGCATGACGAGCACCTCAAGCACGCACCTTAGTTATCAAGCATGACAAGCACCTCAGGCTTAGGTCGGGTTCCCACCTCAAGCTCTTGCCTAAGGTCAAAGGAGTTTTAACACTAACCATTGGAGGTCTTTAATGAAGCTAACCCTAAGGCCTTTTAAGCTCCATTAGATGCACATTGCTCTTTGATAGACTACCTCCTTTTGGACCCTTATTGAAATGTAACCATCTCTCCTCTTGATGCCCTGCTGAGGTAAGCTTAGAAGCACTTATTGCACATTGCTCTTTGATAGACCATCTCCTTTTGGACCCCTATTGAGATGCAACCATCTCTCCTTTTGATCCCGCGTTGAGATAGGTCTAGAAGCACATGTCTCTATTCTAACTCTTATTCCTATTTATTCTTCCACATTAAATTATCAGTTTAATATGAGAAAATCATTTGATAAAGTTAGATAGTATGTTTTATGACACCATAGGAGTGTGTATCCTTTGAATGACATGTGGAGGCTTGGGTAGAAGTTTGGATGGCACACATTGCTGGGCAAGGAATAGCCAATGGAGCCAACAACAACAACCAGATCTCACATTTCCTTGCTAATGTTAGAGAAATAAGGCCTTGACACCATATTAGCATATTGTACTATTTTTTCCTCCATATCTATCTTATTGTAGTTGTTGTTTTAAGTTGTGTACTTTAAACCCTTTTAATAACAGCCTATAGTGTTTTAATTGCAATCTTTAAATGTTGTTCAAAATCAAATTTCATAATTATGGAGTGTGAGCCATTGAAATTGATTTGTTGCATGTATACGTGTGTTCACAAGTGTGGAAAAATAGAAGGACACTTATCACATTGGTTTTTAATCTTGTTGCCCAATATATATCACAACATTTGAGAAGACAAGTCGCATGTATGAATGAGAGGATAGTGACAAAGAGAGATTTATAAATTATGAATGTTTGAGAGAGATAGATAGATAGATTTTATTATCGCCCTCGGAGGTCAAATATGACCTATGGGACCAAAGTTACATGTGATGTAGTATGTGTATGGCTAATGATTGACTCTTGATGCTCCAAAAATTGTGGTGATGAAAGTCGCAATGGAGAGCCCACCCTGTGGCTGAGAGAGGAAAGTGTGTAGGTCTAAGTTATGGCTGAAAATGTGAGAGAAGTAAGTTCAGATGTGACCAAAATCTGAGCACTCTAGTAGTGTGTGGTACTCAGACTCTCGAACTTGCAGTGAGAATAATGTGCACAATCCATTCGACTCTTCTCCATTGCCCCAACACCCTATCTCGCATCAAAGAAAATGGGAGCTAAGCCGAATGGCTACGATAGTGCGTATCACCGACAAAGGGGATAGGCTCAAGCATGTAAGTGTGAGTATGGTTTCCTCTTTCAGCGAAGAACATGGTTTTGTAGTTGGGGGCAATATGGGTGGTGTAATGTATGAAGCGTGACCCACCAGATTTCTCCCAAGCCGTAATACATTGGTGTTGTAGAAAAGCTTCATTCACTTGGGAGTCAATTGAAGCATCATGTAGCAAGTGTAATGCATCCCATCTCCCAAACCACTTCTTTATGTCTTACATCCACCCCATGCTCAAGATCTTAGAGAGAGAGAGAGAGAGAGAGAGAGAGAGACATTAGGAAAAATATGAACCCTCTAGGGGCCCTTTGGGATTAAGGTTAATCAGAGGCCAGCCAATAGGAAGAGGGTGGTGGACACACTCTATACCCTCAAAAAAGTAGGGGGACAAGGTAGCCTTACACCTCTTTATGGCCTCTTACCTAGTGAGAAGGTAAGGGAGGTGGCTAGGGGAAAGAGGGGGGGGGGGGGGGGAGGACCACTTTGACCTTTTTTCCCCCACTTTTTGGTCCGGATTTAAAAATACACTAAAAAATTCAAATTTTCAAAAAAATTCTTTTAATCCATTTTGGTGAACGCACATGATATAGGAAAATTTTACATAGTGAATGTTCCGGACCTTTGAACACATAGAAAAAGGGACCCGGGGGGGGGGGGAGGGGGGGTGCTCTGATTACATCAAACGCTACACCTCTATCTCATGGCCATGCATTAAAAAATCCCCTATTTGTCATACATCTATCTTACATCCTTTTCTCATACTTATACACAATAGTGTTACAAAATTTTTCCATGTAAAAACTCCCAGGACCCTCAACAAGAGTGGCCACAAGGGCGCACAAAATGGCCATCCAAAAGTCCCGGATGGCCATTTCGCACGCCCTTGCGGCTTTTAAAAAAATAAATTTAGTTTTAAGTGTTGAACTTGTAAAAAAAAACATACCTTGCTCGGATTCTCTAAAAAACAACGTGCAAGTTGGCAATCTTGTAAAAACTAATGTAAAACAGACATTTCTTACTTTTTCCTTAATCTGCGGGCTCCCATGAGCATTAAAACCATGGAATCTGACTCAAAGAACTAATGTTTTTTATTGTGTTAAGGACTGTATTTCCTACATACAATACTTTCCCAAAATCTTGCTCTAACACCTTCAAAGGCCCCAGGGGGTGAGCTCTTGCTCTATGTACATCTAACTTACAGCCTTATCTCATACTTATACACACACACACACACACACACACACACACACACACACACACCAATAGAATTAGAGCACTCCTAAGTTTGTTGAACAAGGGCTAGCACCTCATGAAAAATAATGTATATGAGAAGCTTCCAATCTTGGTATCAAAAGAATGCTTTGCAGCATCTATTATGAGGTTGTGTCATGCAAATTTTATAGTTGCGATAGACTATACGTGTAGGAAGAGAGTATTGACAATGTTCCACTTGGAAGAGAAGATAACCCTATGAGAATAGAGGCATACTAGCAATAGCTGTAATCCTAGTGACGCTGGGTTCGAATCTTCATTGTTACTTTTGAAGGCTAGAAACTTTAGGTGGAAGGTGGTAGGAAGGCCTCACGTCAGGGGAATCTCGCAAAGTATTGAATAAAACACATAAACTGCCATTAGTGGGCATTGGTAGTATGTGCCCTCAATTCTAAAAAATACCTTCATTAAAGAGAATCTAAGTGAGATCCTCTCTACCAACGACGAAATAACACTGAAAGTAGTGGGATGTCGTGAGATAACTGACAGGTGCACCCAGTTGTTGATGAAGAAGGAGGCCTCACGAGTACTGTAGCCCGAAGACCACGAACGCGGGATTGTGCAGCAAGAAGGCGATGATATTTTTTTTTTAAAATCATAATTTTAGCATTGTCAACAAGCTGGAGCTACGAATTTTTCGTACGCGAGCAGTGATGAGAATTGTTCTTTCGCCTGGATGAGTTCGATCCCTGCTTGAGTCTAATCTTCCGACGTCCTTTTACACAGTAAGCTCCTCATTAAGGTGAGCAATAAGATTCCTGGGAATTTGTGTAGGAATGAATAAAATAACAAAGCCACCAGTATATGAGACAAATGAACGAGTATGTAGTATATACTAGATACTACAAATGTTAAAGATTTTAAGATGGAGTGAGTAGGGACTATCGGCTCGAGTTAATACAAAGAAAAAGGAAATTAAGCGAGATCCCTTTTGAAGTTGTTGTGCGGTGTAACATGCAGAGAGCAGGAGAGGATGAGTTGGTGGGGACGAGGCGACGGTCAGACGAGTGTGATACGTGCAATTTGAGGGTGACGATAGAGGAGCAAGAGATGCGTACGTAATTGTTTTATATTTTATGGCTCACTATCTGCAATAGGTGAGTTGAGTTGCTCGAGTGGTTAGTGGCACAAATTGAAAGCTCTTCGTTCTTGCTAGGTGGGTTCAAATCGTTCCTTTCCTTTTGAAATTGTAGCAAATCCTCGCTAAGGGGCAAGAAAAAGATGTTGAGGAATCTCAGCCTAAATGGAATTAATTTTACGAGCTGCCATTAGGTCTCCCCAATCTCAGAAAAATAAAAATTCTTTCAAAACATATTAAGTGCATAAGTGAAGGTGAGATTAGGAAATGAAAAGACAATGAAGGTGAAAAGTAAAAAGACAAATGAAGATGAAAAGTCAAAACACTTTTTGTGTCTATATAAATAGGTGTTTCTCTTCTCTTTCATTTTGTTTTTAATGTTTATAGCGTTTTTTTGCTCTCTCTCTCTCTCTCTCTCAATGTTGTATTCGTCTTTCTTAAGTAGTATTGTTGCAAATCTATGTGCTTCGTCATTGCTTGTCATTATCTGCTATAGATTAACGCATCTTTTTTGTTGTTTTTGAAAAAAATCTTTAAATTAAGAGTACCTTTTAAATTTTTGAAGCCATTAGGAATACCAATAAGATCCCAAATCTCCTAAAAATAAAAAGCCTTTCAAAACATCTTAAGTCTATAAGCCAAGGGTGAGTTTAGAAAATGAAAAGATTCTCTCATAGTGAAAACACAAATGGTGGAGTGCACATTTATACATTTGTGATTTACTTTTGGTGATTTTTTCTTTGGCGTTTTCTTGTATTTAGAGTGTCCTTGCACTATATAGGAAGGGAATATTTTTCTTTGAAGACATTAGGAATACCATAAAGATTAAATAATTATATAATATAAGAAATATCATTATTTAATATTTAAGATGAAGTGATTAAAACTTAATAAAATTTTAAATATTAGATAATATTTTTTAAGGTGTGTGTGAATGTCCCCAAAGAGTTGGTCTAACGGTAAGGCTTTGGCCTCTCAACCTACGGGTTGTGGGTTCAAATCCCTTGTTGGGTCACACTCTAGAGGGACACCTTGTGCTCACCTGGTGTTCACGTTGCTAGGGCTCTTGCCCTTGGACACTCGAGTGCATCCTCCTCCTGAGGTGGGTCACCCGAGGAGGAGGTTCCTAGCTGGTTGCTACGAGTTCTCTCCGTCGTTCCCAGCATGTGGTGCATCAATTAGGTGGCCATGTTGATGCCTACGCGTGGCTCTTGCCCGATGGTACGCGGCCCTTGCACGACCATGTAACATGGCTAATATTTGGAAGGGATAAGCACCTCCCCCTGTGGGCCCTCTGGTGTGTCGAAAAAAAAAGGTGTGTGTGAATGTAAGTATGAGAGAGAGGAAAAAGAGAGAGGATAGTCTCAAAATTGATAGTAAAAGCAAAGAGAATGGTCTTGGTTTTTTCAATATCAAAATTTAAATTCAAAAATAATTTAAAAATATAATTTACTTGAAACCATCGCTATCTTATTTGCAAAATTTAAAAAATCCAACCAAACACTACGATCTTTGTCAATAAAACACACACACACACATATATATATATATACACCTACATGTATATTTATATGTATATATGTATATCTATAGATATACATGTATACACACACACACACACACATATATATATATATATGTATGTATGTAAGCTTATGAATAATTGTATGCAATATTTATAGGTACAACATGGAGGTTTGAAAGAACAAAAACTTATATGTATCTAATGGGAGTGTGAAACGTTATAGAGAGAGAGAGAGAGAGAGAGGGGAGAGGAATGAAGGAGGGCCATGAAAGTATTTATGATGCAAGAGTTGAAAAATCGATTGAAGTATTGCTGCTTCAGAATAAGAATTTGTACAGAAGAGTAGTCAAACCAAAAGCAGAAACGTGTTTGAAACAATGTTGTGGAGAAAAAGTTTTAAGCGGGGCATGAAAAAGTGTTAAATTCTATACAACGGTTATGTCTTTGATGACTTGAATAAAGTTTTTTGTGTGGAGTGAATTGCACAATCTTTTGTTATCGGGTTGAGATACATCATAATGTACATTGAAGTCACCGAGAATAACGTAGTGTATTGCAATATGGTCTTCTTTTGTCAAGTTTTGCAAATGCTAACTAATAGGTTGGACTGCAAATTTTGAGATTTGTCGACAATGATTATTTGCAATTTTGCGGGGCTTGTGGTGGCAAACATATTGGCAATTATCTCAATGCCCGAGGTGGACAATGTTTTTGTGGAGTGAAGCTGGAAGCTTGGCTTGTAGTAGATGGAGAGACCACAACGTTGTGATAATAGACGTGGGTAAACTCTGGTGCTAGCACTTCAATTTGTTGAGTTTTTTTGTCTCTTGGAAGGAGAAAAAGTCAGATGCAATCAATATGTCGTGGTGCTTAAAGTGCTCAATGTATTTTTGGATGAACACAACAATCAATATGTCGTGGTGCTTAAAGTGCTCAATGTGTTTTTGGATGAACACAACATAATGATTACTTTATGTGATAGGTGTTTTTGAGCACAATGGGATTGAGGTACATAGGGTGCCATATTGTAGCTATTTGCAATAAAAAAATCTCGAACTGGGCTTGCTTGGCAAAGGTCGCTAAAAAAGATAACATCAAGACCGCCAAAAGGCTGGACATGATTATGTTTGATAGCACGCAATTGAGGTTCTTGTAGAGAGTTCTCCCAAAAGGTCGCTGAGGGCTTGTTCTATCTTGCAGAACAGGTGGTAGCCGTAATGTTGAGTGAATTGTTGTGCCACCCAAGTTAAGCCTTTTGTGCGTAGGCCATTAGCAACATTATGGGTAATTCAATGTTTTTCTTAATGTTAGTTTCCAGCTAGAGCTTGCACAATAGCTTGAAGAGTGAATGTCTTGCCTATTTTAGCACCTCCAGGGGACCTCCAATCAAGAAAAGATGCATGGGTGTTGTTTGTTGCATGCATTTTTTTGTTCATGATGTCATCAGATATCAAACTTTGTTCAAAATTCAAGCTCCATATAAGTGAATGGTAGCTCTTATTAAGATGTGTTGGAATTAGGGTTGCAAGAAAACACACACAACTTGGAGAAGATGAAAGAAGCTCAAGGCACACAACAGAGAGTGTATTACTTAGTGTGCAATGGAAAGATAGATAGCCCTAGAGTGATGGGGGTATATACAATGCACGGGGGAAAAACCCTCCTAAGGAGGGAAAAATTGCCCCGACGGTCCTAAGCATGTTCACACACATCACTATCACATGTATATGGTAACAAATCCCGATGGAGTGATGCGATGAACAAGAGCTGGCACATGATTAAAGGAAAGTGCCATGCCCTGAGGACATGATCAGTCCACAAAGGGGAGTAAGCCCAAAGCTTTGAACTTCTCATGAAACAATGCCTTTGTGAAAAGACCTGCAAGGTTGTCCTACGTTGGCACTAAGCCAAGCTGATCTCTCTTGTTGAGAGCCTCTCTCTGACATAGTGGTAATGCACCTCAATGTGCTTTGTGCGAGCATGAAAAACTGGGCTCCTTGCAACTACCAATGCGCTCTGACTATCAGTGTAGATAGTGTTGGCAGTGTCCTGTCCAACACCCAAATCAGCCCATAAGGCATCTGAGCCATACACACTCAACCCGTAGCTGTGAAGACTGCCTTGTACTCACTCTCACAACTTGAAGTGGCCACAGTAAGTTTCTTCTTGCTCAACCATGATATATATGAACTGCCAAGCGTGAAACAAAAACCACTTGTGGACACTCGCGTGTCAAAACTACCAACCCAAGTTGAGTCTGAAAAAGCATGTAAGTCTGACGGCAATGATCCCCCCTTGGGATAAAACAATCCAAGATGTAAAGTGCCACTCAAGTAGCAAAAAATCCTCTTGACAGCCTGTCAATGCTTAGACCCTAGGCTATGCATAAATCTTCTAACCTGTGAGACTACAAACTAAATATCCGGCCTCATGTTGCATACATAAATGAGGCAGCCAAGAACAGTTTGGTAAAGAGTGACATCAGAAGGATCACCAGCATCATGTAGACTCAACTTCAAACCTGTTTCCATGGGAGTGGCAATAGGTTTGCAATCCTCAAGTCCAAACTTACATAGCAATGTCTCTATGTAACTTTTTTGACACAAGGCAATACCATCATCACACTGCTTAAATTGTATACCCACGTAATGATGCAAGAGCCCCAAATATTTCATCTTGAAAGTAGCATTCAAATCAGCCTTAAATTCACAAATATGTGCCTCATTGGGACCAGTGATCATCAAATCATCCACATAAAGAACAACAATGAAAAGTACATCGCCCTCACGCTTGACATACAATGTGCTTTCTGTTGGATTGTTATGAAAGCCTCGTTTGACCAAATGAGTGTCAACTTTCTCATACCAAGCACGAGGAGAAAGCCTTCTTACATCTGCACACTTTGTCCTCTTGTCCTTTCTTGAAAAAATTGTGAGGCTGCTTCAATCCATACAAAGCCTTCTTACATCTGCACACTTTGTCCTCTTGTCCTTTCTTGACAAATCGTGAGGCTGCGTTAGGCTTCCTAAAAAATGCCACCATTCAAGAAAGCAGTAACAATATCGGATTGATGTACATTCCAACCAAAATGAGCTGCCAATGCACATAGAAAACGAACAGTAGTCATACAACAAGTGGGAGAAAAAGTTTCTTCATAATATATGCCTTTTGTTGCTCACAAATGAGGGCTTCTCCTCATAATGGGGGCCTTATAAATGTGCGTTTTTTATACAAAAAATTACAAGGGCTAAATCAGACTCCATACTTACCAGTTTTTACTTACATCTTGTTTGGTACTTTTGACTCTATGTGCATCTTTACAAGATGGAAGCATGATTACCTAGTCATTTACATGAAAAGACATAGGTTTCCAATGTCCATCCTCTCTCATATTGTGAAAAACGCAAGAAGTGTTACTAGAGGAACAATGGTAAGAGGCCACTAAAACTTAGAAAACATGAAAAGGAAGAGGAAAAAACCATTAAAAAAAACTAATGTTTTTGAAAAATGGAGGCTAATAGAAAAGACCTCTCTAGTATATGTTTCGTCATTAATGGTTTAATTTTCAATGTCTTTAGTAGGAAGCTTTCGTATCTTTAAGCACCATCACATCCAATGCTCAAACGAGTTTTAGTTCTCAAAAATGTAAAAACTACCTTTGTACTATCTATACTAAGGATAATGGGGGAAGAGATTCCGACCCCTCCCCCGGACACGTGTCGGCATGAGCTTGATCCGGCAAGCTTCACAACAGTGTGCGACAAACACAATGGGCATGCGGTAGAGCTCCAACTTCACTCGACCAGTGTCCCATACAGTCGGGGACAACACTCTAGAGCCGTGAGAGAGAGAGGCCGTGGAAGGGAGTAAATGCGTTGAGGCTCATGTGTGTGCATCCTTGCTTGGGCAGTAGAGAGAGAGAGAGAGAGAGAGAGAGAGAGAGAGAGAGAGAGAGAGAGATGAAGAAGAAGAAGAAGAAGAAGAGAATCTTGCAGCCTCCGCCCGTTAAAGGGAGTAAATGCGCTCATGTGTGTGCGTCCTTGCTTGGACAGTTGGTTGAGAGAGAGAGAGAGAGAGAGAGAGAGAGAGAGAGAGAGAGAGAGAGAGAGAGAGAGAGAGAGAGAGAGAGAGAGAGAATCTTGCCCGTTTTTTCACCTTCAGGCTCTACTGTTAGCGATTTTGTGTGTGAGAGAGAGAGAGAAGAAGAAGAAGAGAAGAGAATCTTGCAGCCTCCAAAAAAGATTATGAGGCTCTTTGGCATCAAGCAAGCGGCACGACCTCCTTCGTAGGAGCAGCATTGGGTGATGCAACACGTGCCCGAGTTCGATCTCCTCAAGAGCAATTAAAAAAAAGAGATGTTGCAGAGGCTCAACTACGTTTCAAGCAAGCGGCACGGCCTCCTTTGAAGGAGCGGTGCATGGTATACATCACAACAAAAACAAAGAAGATTATATGGCTCTTCAGTAGACCAGTATTCGGCATGGAGGAGGTTTCAATTCACACGCCCCCTATACAGGAGACGTTAGAAAAGATTTTTAGGCTCTTTGGGCATTCAATCTCCCTCATGCAAGAGGCTTCAATTGATCAATATGTTGTCCCACCACCACATTGTCATGCACGCTCTACTGACCTTCGTCTCAGCTGCTACGATACCAATGATGTGGAAGAAGATGATATGTCAGTAACGAAGCGCCTCATAGGTTGCCAATCTCTTCTCTTCAAGCAAGAGGACAGTGCACCCGGAAACACATGGACGAACCAGAGAGAGAGAGAGAGAGAGAGAGAGAGAGAGAGAGAGAGAGAGAGAGAGAGAGAGAGAGAGAGAGAGAGAGAGAGAGAGAGAGAGAGAGACCCTCTACTAACCTCCGATTCACCTACTGCTACGATCTCGACGATGTGGAATTAGATGATCTACCAAGGAGATGAAGTTGAAATTTAGCTGCAATCTTGCACCATTTACGCACGCAGCCCGCTATGTGGTGGAGAGAGAGAGAGAGAGAGAGAGAGAGAGAGAGAGAGAGAGAGAGAGAGAGAGAGAGAGAGAGAGAGAGAGAGAGAGAGAGAGAGAGAGAGAGAGAGAGAGAGAGAGAGAGAGAGAGAGAGCATGCAACCTCATCCATATAACAGTGAGGCAGAGGATCAACCAGTAGTTGGAGCGTAGCTCCTTGAGATTCCAAAGGTTGCAGTCTACAGCTTTGCAGCACTGTCGTCCAACCTAACACTCCGACTACCCAGTACCAACGTCGGCTACCATGGCCCAAGGTAGGCCCACTTATACACACTACCCAAGGCGCATGCAACTCAGTGCTCTTCACATATGAAAGGCTTCAGGCGACCTGCTTTATTTCTTAAAAAAAGGGGCCAAGGCCTTGGTGTTGGCTCTCAAGTCAGGTAGTCCAGATGCATGAGGTGGCCAGTTTTATTTATGGGCTATGGTAGCCTTGGTGATGGCCTTCGAATTGGGAAGTCCATATAGGTGAATAGGTGAGAGGCTCCAAGCGAGAGGAAAATACCTCAGGCGAGAGAGAGAGAGAGAGAGAGAGAGAGAGAGAGAGAGAGAGAGAGAGAGAGAGAGAGAGAGAGAGAGAGAGAGAGAGAGAGAGAGAGATGAAATGAAATGAAATGATTAACGTCTTCAAAAGGCCAAACTGACCTATGAGACAAAAGAGTTCACGAATGGTGAGTTTGATACAATGTGTGTGTCCAAGACTAAAAAAACGGAAAATTGAAAAACTCAAATTAAGCTGAGCTAAAGTGAAATGGGATGAAATGAAAGGTTGAGATGTTGGGATCAAGATCTTATCTTCTGATATCCAACATCCGTATTTAGCGAATCTCATCAATGTCCTCCTCAATGAGTACTCTGATTGGGCGTCTCTCACATCGTGCCAGAACATTCCGGACCCTTTGATGCAACTTCCACTCATGTGTTGATGACCCTCGCAGTCGTGGGCATCTGGATCTCCCAAGCTCAATGGCCCTGTCAGTCAGTGTACCTCTGGTATAGGTGGACTTTGAAGTCTGTTGTGATGCCTCTCATCTGAATGCCGCGTATGTAGTCTGAAAAAATCAGTGATCTCCCTCTGTAGGTGTCTCCTACTGTTTGGTCTCCTGAAGAGGCTCTCCTTGTAGCTTATCAAATATGTCTTCTACCTGTGGAACAGGAAACCTATTCTTGATAGTGATCCTATTTAGTGCTCTATAGTCGACACACATACGATATGTGCCGTCTTTCTTTTGCACTAATAGCATAGGTGAGCAAAATGGAGATGAGCTTGGCCTAACCATACCCTTCTCAACTAACTCATGCACTTGACGCATAATCTCCTCTTGTTGAGCTCGCAAAACTCTATAAGGAGGTATTTTAGGCGGTGAACTTCCTGGAAAAAGTTCGATTGCATGGTCATCATTACCTCGTTTAGGAGGTAGCTCACAAGGGATGTCGTCAATAAAAACATCTTGAAACCCCTTGAGAAAATTGGATAACTCTAATTCCTTTTGGTTGCTTTTATTTTCTTTTGCTAAAGTATTAGGTTCATTTTGAGAATCTTTAACAAAAATCATGTACACGGAAATAGAGCTCTTTATTGACTTGTTGAAAGCTGCTGTATGTACAATGGGGATAGTGTTACCATTTTCCTTAGCATCTATATACATATCTTTTTCCCTGAACTTAAAGGAGATTCTCCTTTCAGGGAATTTAACATTGGAAGCCAGGCGATCAAACCATGGTGCCCCTAGGATTACATCCTCATGCTTGAGAGGAGAGATAAAGAAGTCCTCTTTGTCCACATAGCTTTGGACATGAAGCCTCAATTTCCCGATTAAGGGAGTGACTGAAGCTTCTTGCCCCTTGAAAGCACTGTCTGCGGGTAGGACATCTCCCATCTCGTAGGCTTGTATGCCTAGCTTGGTGGCTAACTCCATAGATATAAAATTGTGAGTAGAACCAGGGTCAAAGAGAATAAAAGCATCATGTTCTCTTACCTTTCCCCAAGCATGGCATAGAGGAGATCCTTTGTGGTGAGTTTGGTGAGTCTCCTCCTCTTGGATTTCAACCTAGGTAACTCTAGGAGGATCTTGGCGGTTGTTCTTTTGGGGACAAGCGCGGTACGCATGCCCTTGTTCGCTGCACTTGAAATACCAGTTATCCTGCAATAACGCTCAAGCTCTTCAGGAGAGAGTTTGCTCTTCCCTCCCTCTTTGAACTTCTTCAGCTTGGACGACCTCTTCCATGCGGCATAGGATTTCCTATGGCCTCTTCTTTTTGATGGTTCAAAGGTTACACCATCGCTTTCTTTAGAAGGTGAAGAATTTGAAGAAGGTGGAGAAGAGGGTGACCTCTTTCTCGCCTTTTTCTTGTCTTGATCTTCGTCGTCTTCACCGTCACTTTCATAAGAGGAAGAGGATGAAGAAGATGGAGAAGAGGGTGTCCTCTTTCTCGCCTTTTTCTTCTCTTGCTTTTTATCATCCCTCTTTGAATCATGGTGTGGAGAAGGGTGCGATGGTCTTCTCCGCTTTGGTGGTGATGGAGAGCGTTTAGCCCGCTGTCTTTGTGGAGCCATCTCCGCCGAGGTGGCGAGAGAATCACTTCTTTCTCGTTCCTTCGATGGAGGCTCTTGAGTTCTCCTTTGGGAAGGAGATGCATCATCAAGAAGTAAATTCTTGAGCCCTTCGTATGGATTCTCTTCTTCTTCCCGAATTGGAGAGAGACCTCTTTTGGTAGTCTCACAAGGAGGCTTCCTAGGTGTTCTCTCGTCATGGTGATGAGCTTGGAGAATCCCGTGAGCACGGAGCTGCCGTTGCACTTCTCTTTGGAGAGATGGATTGCCCATGGCTTGTTGAAGCCTATAAACAAGATAGTTAACAAGCATTCAAGCATCATTAGTAGCTTGCTCATGAGCAAAATCAAAGTTATCAACATTAATTTCACTCTCTTTACTATTGTCAGTCATTCTAACAACTTTTAGGTGTAAAATTTTTAGGTGTACTTTGGCACTTCAAGCCCTAGTTGCTACTCCTCTTTACCCCTTTAGAAAAAGCACTCAAGCTACTATACCCGCGGCTCAAATACCATTAATTGCAAGGAATAGAAGAGAGGGTCTTTCGACACCAAAACAACACCGGCTCCTGTCAAGCTTCTAATAGCTCAATAGTGGTTAAGCCGTAGGCAAGCCCCGTAGGACTCCACTATTAAGACCATAGCTCTTGACGGTGATGCCCCGTTAACTGCACAAAGGCAGGCGCACTGCAAGGCTAAAAAATCCCTATTCTACTTACTCACAGGCAATTAATAATACCAACCATTTACAGCTAGGTTGAGGACCTCCCTTCTTGAGCAAAAAAAGAGAAACCTTGAGCTCTGATACCAATGTAACATTTAATGGCCTAAAAACTTGTGTGTAGCAGAAATTTGCATGAACATAGTGGGCATTTCATTAGAATAGATTCCTAATGAGAATTACAAGAGTGCTTTAATGGAGAGAGCAACAAAAAGCATAACACCTAGTTAGATAGCATGAACAATACTTTCAAAAGAGAGAAATTAAGCTATTGACAACAGTTGAGGAATGGATTTACATGGAGCCGGTCCCCCCTCCAAAAGGCTTTGTATTATGGTTTCTCCCATCAAGAGAGACATTGTACAATACAATAACACCTTCAAGACTAGCTAGTGCAATGAAGATGAAAGCTTCATGCACTAAGCAAAACACTTATCAAACACAACATCAATTCTCCCCGGTCTCAGACCCAAGAGCTCACACACCTTCGAAGATGGTGAGAGCTAGCAGGGTATGAGAGTAGATTGAGAGGAAGTAGGAGTATTCTTACGAGAAAGATGTACATCTCCTCACATAATCACTCATATTAGCATAGCTTAGCTTAGTAATTAGCGTGGTAGCGGAGATGAGCATGCATTGAAGCTTGGCTCTTGGTTGGATTTTCATCACAAAGCCAAGAGTTGTTGGTGTAGGCTTCCCTTCTCACAACCTTGGAGTAGGTGATAAGCTTTCCATTAAAGCTTGAGAAGGAGAGAGAGTCTTCTTTACTTCACATATGAGATTGTGTGAGTGTGTGTGTGATAATGGCTTGCAAAAATCATCCCCCTCTCTCTCTTGGTCGACCCCTCTTGCTATTTGCTCATGCTACCCTCTCATTGGACCTCCCTAGGGCTAGCCAATGACAATTAAGCAGCATAAGTGATAGCCTTCTGACATGTGTCCCCCTTTCCCCTTTTGTGAGAGCTTTAGGTAAGTTAATAATTCAACTAAACTCTCATTGGACCCCTTTGTCTCCTGGCTAATAGGAATCAGGCACGCCATTGGGCTGCTGAATGCTCATTGCTCCCCTTGGGAGACTGTCCAATAGTCTTCTAGAGGGCTTAATTCTCATTGGTTCTTTTATTAAGTGTTTTTTGAATTAATTAAACTTGATTTACTCTAGCCTAATTCTCATTGGTCCACCTCCAAGGCCATCCAATAGGAATTGGGTACACCTTGTGGGCATCTAGGCTAGGGAGCTGACATGTGTCCATCATTCCCTTTGTGTAAAGGGAGCTTGTGTGTGTGTGTGTGTGTGTGTGTGTGTGTGTGAATTTCTCTCTCTTCCCCTACAAGCAAGGCTCGCCCCCTCCTAAGTAGGGATTTGTAAAGACTTTTTGGACACACACAAAGCATCCAATTCCCCCATGGTTGACCTTTGGACACAACCTTTGAATTTTGGAACCTTAGCATTTTGGAAGTCTTAATGGGCTACCTTCATCTCTGTAACATTTAATGGCCTAATAACTTGTGTGTAGCGGAAATGAGCATGAACATAGTGGGCATTTCATTAGAATAGATTCCTAATGAGAATTACAAGAGTGCTTGGGTGGAGAGAGCAACAAAAAGCATAACACCTAGTTAGATAGCATCGACAATACTTTCAAAAGAGAGAGAAATTAAGCTGATGACAACAGTTGAGGACCGCATTTGCATGGAGCCAGTCCCCCCTCCAAAAGGCTTTGTATTATGGTTTCTCCCATCAAGAGAGACATTGTACAATACAATTCTTTGTGTTCCTTCAAGACTAGCTAGTGCAATGAAGATGAAAGCTTCATGCCCTAAGCAAAACACTTAGCAAACAAAACTTGAATTATCCCCGTTCTCAGACCCAAGACCTCACACACCTTCGAAGATGGTGAGAGCTAGCAGGGTATGAGAGTAGATTGAGAGGAAGAAGGAGTATCTTACGAGAAATATGTACACCTCCTCACATAATCACTCATATTAGCATAGCTTAGCTTAGTAATTAGCTTGGTAGAGGAGATGAGCATGCATTGAAGCTTGGCTCTTGGTTGGATTTGCATCCACATGCCAAGAGAGTGTTGATGTAGGCTTCTATCTCACAAGCTTGGAGTAGGTGATGAGCTCTCCATTAAAGCTTGGGAAGAGATAGTCTTCTTTGCTTCACACATATGAGATTGTGTGAGTGTGTGTGTGTTAATGCCTTGCAAAAATCAGCCCCCTCTCTCTCTTGGGCGAGCCCTCTTGCTATTTGCTCTTGCTGAGCCCTCATTAGCTCTCCCTAAGTCAAGCCAATGATTATTAAGCAGCATAAGTGATAGCCTTCTGACATGTGTCCCCCTTTCCCCTTTTGTAAGAGCTTTAGGTAATTAAATAATTAAACTTAACTCTCATTGGACCCCTTTGCCTCCTGGCCAATAGGAATCAGGCAAGCCATTGGGCTCCTGAATGCTCATTGGACCCCTTGGGAGACTGCCCAATAGTCTTCTAGGAGACTTAATTCTCATTGGTTTCTTTTATTAAATGTTTTTTTGATTAATTAAACTAGATTTACTCTAGCTTAATTCTCATTGGTCCACTTCAAGGGTCATCCAATAGAAACTGGACACACCTTGTGGGCATCTGGCCTAGGGAGCTGACACGTGTCCCTCATTCGCTTTGTGTAAAGGGAGCCTGTGTGTGTGTGTATGTGTGTGTGACTTTCTCTCTCATCCCCTACCTTCAGGGCTCGCCCCCTCCCATGTAGGGATATGCAAAGACTTTTTTTACACACACAAAACATCCAATTTCCCCTAGGTTTGACCTTTGGACACAACCTTTGAATTTTGGAACCTTAGCATTTTGGAAGTCTTAATGGGCTGAACCTTAGGGTCTTTTTAGCCCATTGTTGCAGATGGCTCTTTTGCAGATGGCCCCCCCTTTGGATCCCTATTTTCCCTCCTTTGGATCCCTACTGTGGCCGGTCTGCTAGCTTAACCAATATTCTAACTTTTTCTCCCCTGGCACTTCCCCACATTAAATGATCAGTTTAATATGAGAAAATCATTTAGGAGAATTAGATATTGATTATTATGAAATTACCTTTCTCTTGAAATCATAGTCGTCCTCGACTATGGTGTAGAGAAGATAAAGCATATTCATGAGTCCTTTTCTTAGTGGGTAGAGGATCCCTATGTTACCCTACGACATCATTCCACAATGGATGACTAGTCCATTTGGTGCTTGAGAGCCTGAGGCTGCCGCAAGCATGTCTGCACATTAGTCCTATCAGTCTTCCATAGTAGAGTGACAAGTTCTACTTGGTGTTTGGGAGACGTCGTCTCTGCAAACTTGATCTAAGCATGCATACAACTTCATTTTTGTGCACAATAAAGAAAAAGAGAGTCTTATAAGACAAAAAAATTGTTCATTTTTAACATTTTGTACATTTGCTTACTCTTGGGAAGCATTGTAAGCATTGACAAGGTTTAGGTTATCCTTTAATTGTATGCCTTGCATCCATCTAGCATCTTCAAAAGGATAATTCTTAAACTTAATAAGATATCGTCGGATAGTCTTACCGCCTCTTAGTACCTTGTCTTCATGTCGGAGAATGGACTCGGGCTGCAGCACCTCCTCTTGGTCCTCGATCTCCGGTGGGTCTTCAATAGTTGGTTCTTGAGGTGGCTCTCCTTTGTAAGGCTTTAATAGGCTCACATGGAAAGCATTGTGTATGAGCCAATGATTGGGCAACTTGAGTTGATAGGCCATCTCATTGACTGGCCTAAGAATCTGAAAGGGACCATAATACCTTTTTGCTAGTTTAGCATAGTACTTTTGGTGGCCCGTAGGATTCTTTCTCGTCGTGTGCCTTAATCGAGCCTTGGGAAACTTTAACAAGACCCAATCGTTTTCTTTAAAGGTTTGGTCTCTTCTGTGATTGTCAGCAGCAGCCTTTTGCCTTTGCTGTGAGATAGAGATAGCATCCTTAATCTTTTGGAAAGATTCTTGTAGGTCTCGGCTATACTCATCTACAGCGAAGATCTTCCCATGTACCTTAAGTAGCAAGGGACTTTTTGATCTTCCCTCAATTACCTCGAAAGGTGCTTTTCCCGTGGAAGTATGTACAATATTATTGTAATCATACTCCACTAAGGGTAAGTACTTCTCCCATTGGGATCTTTGATCTACTTCCGCTACATAGGCTTTTAGTAGATCGAGAATGGTTAGGTTAGCTATTTCACTTTGGCCATCCGTTTGTGGATGATAGGCCGAAGAGAAGTTTAGCCTTGTCCCTCAATTCTCAAAGAGAACCTTCCAGAAATTACTGGTCATTCTAGGATCTCTATCCGACACTATGGACATTGGCAAGCCATGGTACTTGAAGATTTGTGAAATGAAGAGGGTTGCCATTTGATGGGCTTTGATAGTCTTTTTGACAGGTATAAAATGAGCTTGTTTACTGAACCTGTCTACTATCGTCCATAGTCCCGTATTCCCATGGATACACTTAGGCAATCCAAAGATAAAATCCATGGATATGCTCTCCCATGGTGAATTAGGGATTGGCAAGGGTTGAAGCAATCCAAGTTGCTTCCCTCTATCAAATTTTGTCTTTTGGCATACCACACATTTAGAAACATACTCTTGTATGTTCACTTTCATGGTAGGCCAATAGAAATATGTTTCAATTCCCTTTAAGGTAGACTAAATCCCTCTATGCCCCGCATAAGGTGGAGCATGAGATTCATACATTACTTTCTCACGTAGTGAGTTAGTAATGCATAGTCTATTGCCATAGAGAAGATAACCATCTTGTAAGGTAAATGGTTCTTCTTTCTTCCCCAATGCAAGGGCTGAAATCACATCTGTAAAATCGGGATCAATAGCATACTCATCTATCATTGAAGATAGATCATTGTGAGTTGTTATGGAAACCGCATTCACTCTCGGCCGTCTTGAGAGTGCATCAGCTACTTGATTATGCTTGCCAGCAATGTGAGCAATATGAAAATGAAATTGCAAAAGGAAATTTGCCCACCTCATTTGTTTGTCGGAGAGCTTAGTCTGCGTCATGAAGTACTTAATACTTTGGTGATCCGTTCGCAGAATGAAAGGAGTCCCCAATAAATAGTGCTTCCATGAGTCTAAGGCATGTAGAACTGCAAGGAGTTCCTTTTCATATATTCCTAGAGCTTGCTCAACAGGGTCGAGTCTTTGACTCTCATAGCCTATGGCATGCCCTTCTTGGAGCAAAACAGCTCCAAGGCAATCACCACAAGCATCACATTGGACCTCAAATGGTTTTGAGAGATCTGGTAGTGTAAGCACAGGTTGAGAGATAAGCTTTTCGAAAGCATTGTTATCCTTAGCAGACCATGTATACCTAACACTTTTCTTTGTTAGGTCATGTAATGGTCCTGCAATTTGTGAGAACTTTTCTATGAAGTGTCTGTAGTATGCACACATACCTATAAAGCTTCTTAGTTCATGAAGATTCCTTTGTTTAGGCCATCCTTTTATTACCTCTAACTTAGATGGATCCATTTGGATGCCATCTTGAGAGATAATATGACCTAAATACTGAATCTCTTGCAAGAAAAATTCACTTTTCTTTCGATTAACATAAAGTTTATTCTCTCTTAAAACTTGAAATATTACCTGGAGGTGTTGCTTGTGTTCCTCCAATGAATTAGAGTAGATGATAATATCATCAAAGAACAATCCAGTGAAGGTTCGATGAGGCCCGAACAGCTTCTCCATCAAGCGGTTGAATGTGGCTGGTGCATTGGTCAAGCCAAAAGGCATGACAATGTATTCGTAAAGACCAAATGTGGTACGAAATGCGGTCTTTACAATGTCTTGATCAACTATCCTTATTTGATGATAGCCACTTTTTAGGTCAATCCTACTGAAGTAGAACGATCCTTGTAGCTTATCAAATAGGTCTTCTACCCGTGGAACGGGAAACCTATTCTTGATAGTGATCCTATTTAGTGCTCTATAGTCGACACACATACGATATGTGCCGTCTTTCTTTTGCACTAATAGCACAGGTGAGAAAAATGGAGATGAGCTTGGCCTAACCATACCCTTCTCAACTAACTCATGCACTTGCCGCATAATCTCCTCTTGTTGAGCTCGCGAAACTCTATAAGGAGGTTTGTTAGGCGGTGAACTTCCTGGAAGAAGTTCGATTGCATGGTCATCATTACCTCGTTTAGGAGGTAGCTCACAAGGGATGTCGTCAATAAAAAAATCTTGAAACCCCTTGAGAAAATTGGATAACTCTAATTCCTTTTGGTTGCTTTTATTTTCTTTTGCTAAAGCATTAGGTTCATTTTGAGAGTCTTTAACAAAAATCATGTACACGGAAATAGAGCTCTTTATTGACTTGTTGAAAGCTGGTGTATGTACAATGGGAATAGTGTTACCCATTTCCTTAGCATCTATATACATGTCTTTTTCCCTGAACTTAAAGGAGATTCTCCTTTCAGGAAATTTAACATCGGCAGCCAGGCGGTCAAACCATGGTGCCCCTAGGATTACATCCTCATGCTTGAGAGGAGAGATAAAGAAGTCCTCTTTGTCCACATAGCCTTGGACATGAAGCCTCAATTTCCCAATTAAGGGAGTGACTGAAGCTTCTTGCCCCTTGAAGGCACTGTCTACGGGTAGGACATCTCCCATCTCGTAGGATTGTATGCCTAGCTTGGTGGCTAACTCCATAGATATAAAATTATGAGTAGAACCAGGGTCAAAGAGAATAAAAGCATTATGTTCTCTTACCTTTCCCCAAGCATGGCATAGAGGAGATCCTTTGTGGTGAGTTTGGTGAGTCTCCTCCTCTTGGATTTCAACCAAGGAAGCTCTAGGAGGATCTTGGCGGTTGTTCTTTTGGGGACAAGCGCGGTACGCATGCCCTTGTTCGCCGCACTTGAAACACCGGTTATCCTTACGATAACGCTCAAGCTCTTCAGGAGAGAGTTTATTCTTACCTTTGTAAACTCCCTTCTCTTTAGCTTTGTTGGAGTTGCCCTTAGGAGACTTTTGGACATTGTCCTTCCCCTTAGGCTCATTGGAACCCTTGTTTTCCGGGGGCTTATTATTTCTTTTAGCCCCCGTTTGGAAATTGATTCGAGAGGCCACCATAGTGTGGTGTATTACCGACGATATGGTACGTGGCCTTTGGGAGTTGACATACTCCGCCATTTCTTCGGTTAAGCCCGCACAAAATTGTTGCTTTTGCTCTCCAAAATCCAACTTTTTGAAGACAGTGGCTTTGAGTTGTAGGTCCCAAAACTTGTCTACATATTTGTGGATGGATTCATTGGGAGAGAGCTTTAAGCTTTGCCATTCGGTGAGTACTTTGTCTTTGGCACACAATTGCACCCAAAATGTTACCCTTTGTTAAAGACCTTATGCACTCCAAAAAGGCTAGAGAGTTAAGAAACATGCTAGTTTTTATGCACGAACACAAGGACACACAAAGGACGAATTAAATGAGACTAGATGTGAGTATGAAATTGCATTTTGAACCACATCATCATAGACTTCTATACTCTTTATAATGGAGCTTAAAATTTTCAAGGAAAGAGAGACCTTCCACATGTCACACTCTCCTTCATTTAAAAGAAAAGCTTTTAAAAATACAATTTGAAATCTAAAAAGTGAAGGGTAAGTACTAAGATGGTAGAAAATGAAAAGGCTTTTGAGTCCTGCCAATATAAAGTCAAAAGAACTTAGTACTATATTTACCATATTTATGGGAAGTCCATGGAGTTTCACTCCAGCCCTCGAATTTCAACATTGACCACTCATACTACTTTTACTTTTAAAAGCCATTTGAAGGGTGGCTTCACTTTTCATTTTGAAGGCTATAAAGAACTTCCTTCTATGTCACCCAATAAACCTCTCTTTGGAGGCTTGTACGAATCTTCCATGTCGTAAGTGATCTTCGATCACAATGCTTGAAGGTCAACAGCGGCATACACATGTTTGTGGTTTGTGTGTGTTTTAGTTACCTATATATACTACCCATAGACGAACATACATATGTACAAAGACCAAGGTACCCAGATAAATACAAGGTTTATTATACAAAACAAACTTTAGATAGCATGATTTTGTATAAATGACTATGATCACGTTGGTACAAGTCACCATCCAAAAGTAGAGATTCCCTTACAAACTGTGAATCGGTGTACCTAACCCTCCAAACCGTAAAGCAATCAAAAAGCTAAACCAAAGAGAGTAGCCCTCACCTGCACCCACAGAACAACATAACATTCTGTTAGCATTGGCTCTGTATGCAGGTGATGTATGGGCATCCTAGTTGTTATCCATGTCACAAAGTTTCAACTAAACTTATCATTAAAAAATGAACTTTAACAAGACTTTGGTAGTCAGTTACAACTTCATAAGAGCTTCATCAGCCTACAAACTGCCAATGATTTTCATTTAATTATCTTTATAATTTACCTCCTTATTCTTGCAGGTTCGATTAAGATATTCTCTCCGCCTCGACCATGCCCTGTTCTTTGCCGCAAATGAGGCTATATATTTAACCCTAGTTGCCTTGAGCTTTTTTGAGATCTGTGCTCTCTTGATCATATCAACTATAGTACTCATCCGAGCAGTCATCCTATATCTTGGTATAACTTGATACCAGTAGACAAATCATTTTTTGGCATTATTAGAATAACACTCTCTTACAAATTTCTTTTATATAAATGAAATCATACGAGTCCAGAAAAAGCCAGTACCAACAAATGTCTAGCATATAAACCGCATCATCCAAGAATGTATTATCCTGAGCTAGATTAGTTAGTTTACGAAGGAAGTTTTCCTCAAACTAAATTCATCCTTATATCAATATGTACCTTGTTATCATGCTTTAAGTAAGGTAAGGTTAGCATAGGTCAAAACCTAGGTATCAAATGAGTTTAAAGTAAAGCAATGTCGGTGGTTGGAAAAGATCAGTTTCACTAGCATACAAGCAAAGGAGATTCATCACAAGGAAATTTCCCAGCTAATCATCTCAGGGTCGAGATCCTATGCTTAGGTCAAGTCCCTATAATGGCTCAGGCAAGGTCTATATGAGAATTTGATAGTAAGCATTCAGCTAAGAGACCATCACCTTCCAACAAGGAGCCAATAATACCATTTGGTTATTAATTCAACCCAAAACATAGCCCCATATCAGCACCATAACCAGTTTTGGTCCAGAAAGCCACGTAAAGTAAGCTTTTGAGATCTAGACTAAGGAGTTGAATGAAACTAGCCTGTTTAGTAAGAAGTAAACAAAGATATGTCCAATATGGATGTCATATATTTGAAAAAGCCTAGGATTTTTATACCTAAATTCGAGCTTATGTAAAAACCCTTAGAACTTTAGCAAAAATACAATACAAACCATATCAAGCAACCATATCCTTAGCATACTAGTATTTTAAGAAAATTAGCCGGCCAAACAACCCAAGGTCAAGACCTTATCCTAGGTCGAGACCCTTTATTGCCTCATGCTGGGTCATCAAGGTGTTTTAAGGCTTTGAAAGCATAGCCATGCCAGATTAAAAAGTATCCGACACTATACACCGAGTCAGGTTATCGTGGTATATTAAAAAACCCAATTCAGTACACAAATGGCATGACCTGCATAGTGATAAGATTTTCCTTAAGTTCTTTTCTTTACTAAGAATCCAGTAAAATGTCAGTAAAAAACTATATCCAGCAAGTATACCACATCAGCCAGGCATGTTACTAAAAAACCAGCATGCATACCTCATCAGCCACACTAATGCATACTACTGAGCTCTGTCTGTTATCTTTAAAAGGAATTTTACCTCATTCCCAATCCGAACTAAAACCCATCTCAATGCCAGTGCTCACAAGGTTATTTTGCTTTCAGCTATGTATGGTTAGTATTAAGTCAAGACATTATTAGCCAATGAGCTTAGTGCACACTAGTTTCAGTAGAATGAAAAGCATAGCTTCATTAGCATTCCAGCAATGGAAGGAAATTACCCAACCAAACAACCCAAGGTCAAGACCTTATCCTAGGTCGAGACCCTTTACCACCTCACGCAGGGTCACCAAGGTGTTTTAAGGCTTTGAAAGCATAGCCATGCCATATTAAAAAGTATTTGACACTATAAACCAAGTCAGGTTATCATGGCAACTTAAGAAACCCAATTCAGTACATATGACCTGCATAGTAATTAGATTTTCCTTACATTCCTTCCTTTACTAAGAATCCAGCAAAATGTCAGTAAAAAACTATATCCAGCAAGTATACGCATCAGCCACGCATGTTACTATAAAACCAACATGCATACCTCATCAACCACTAATGTATACTGTTAAGCTCTATCTGTTATCTTCATAAGGAAATTTACCGCATTCCCAATCTGAACTAAAACCCATCTCAATGTCAGTGCTCACAAGGTTATTCTGCTTTCAGCAAGGTAAGGTTAGTATTAAGTCAATACATTATTTGCCAATGAGCTTAGTGCAAAAAAATGTCAGTAGAATGAAAAGCATAGCTTCATTAGCATTCTAAAAATAGAAGGAAATTGCCCAACCAATCAACACAAGGTCGAGCCCCTAAACTTAGGTCTAGACCCTTTACCGCCTCAGGCAAGGTCCACAAAAGTATTCAAAGTTTTGAAAGCATAACATGCAGCTTAAAGGGAATGTTTAGCTTCCAACATTGAACAGCCCAGTCAGTTTATCACGGTATCCCAAAACCAAATTCAGTACACAAACTGGTAGGACCTGCATAATGACCAAGTTTTACTGAATATTCATGCCTATCCAACATGCCTTTTAGGATTTTTAAATATCATGTTGTCACCCATCCAATCCTTACTGAATAATACCAACTAGATATAGTCTCCAGCCTTTAAAGCCGTCATTTCCATCATCATATCAGTTTATACCAGAATTGCCCATCAAAATCGCAAGCAGGCCCATGCATATTACTACACATTGCAACATGAAATGTTTTCAAACTTCCGAGTACCATTTTCAATCTTAACTTACCAAGCAAAGGAACTCGACCTGAGAAGAAGAAGAAGCCAAAGGGTGGACTTCCAGGACCTGTTGTTTATCCTTCCCTTTTGCCATTGTAACACACTCCAATTACAATCACTCAGGCAACTAAATCTCAATTATCAACAGAGAATACACATGCATACCCGAGCTTGCTAAGTGAGGGAGACCCTCACCTTATAGCCTTTTGCAGATCCGGCTGAGATTTTGAATCCCTAAATATAGTCCAGCGGCTCATCATCGGCCATGCATTCGATGAAAGAAGCTTGCCATAAATGGCCATGTGCAACGCTAGCAGATTCCCTCCATAAATGTGATGATACCCCACTTCTCCGCCCACAGTTCGCGCGCTATAGAGAATTTACCATGTCGACTGATACTCGCAATGAGTCATACCATATTCCCCAATTTTAGTGATGTCTACCAAGTGATACAAAAACGTTTCAGGATTTTTTATGCATGGCTTCATAACAAGGAATATTTTTGGCCCATGGAAATCATATCATGCCCTTAAGTCAATATTCCTCTTCATCTTTGTACAATGTTTATATGAATGAAGCTTCATTTTAGTATACAGATATCAGAAGTACTTCCCTTTTGTCTGTGTAATCATGTAAGGACAACTGCTTAAGACAAAAAAAAACCTCCAAAAATAAGATAGAGTCCTTACCTGCATCCATCCAAACAAGACAACAGATATGTTAGCCTTGAATGTGTTTTAAAGGTATCAAATGGACTATACTAGTTGTTATCCATGTCCGTCCTTTATAAGGTTTTTTTAATCAAACTTCAAGCCTTGGTCCAAAGTATTTACATTATCACCCAAAGTGTAAGGTGTTTTAGAAGGTCATGCTACCTTTAGACTAGCTCCACTGATGAAGTTTCATATCCACTTTGCTATAAAGTAAAAGCCACATAAATGATATTTCTTTTAAGAATAATCATCAAGTTTTTTAGTATTTATAGATAAATTTTAACCCTAATTAGGGTTCTATGTCCTTCTCCTTCCTCAAGTGTTACTTACCTTCATTGTTCATGAGTAAGCCTAGAGATCTTTAGATATAAGTCCGATGTCAAGCTAGACCAAGTGTGAAAGATAGTTAGTATGCCACAAGCCAATAGGCTAAGCCCCAATCCATGTATAATATTGCACCACGGTAAGCAATAGCGGCCTTTCTATATAGACTTATCCAACTCATATGATGTATTATACCTGTTTTAGACAGCTAGGAATGTTACACGTCAGAAGTGCCATATTTTGCCACGGCCCACCACACGATGGTTTTAATTTCATCAGGCTGTATGGTTAATCATGCCCCTGAAAAAAAATTTAGATTTTTTGCTTTTCCCGTGCTCTTGTGATGTTTTCAGGGAACGTCTTGGTGGTTAAGAAGTCAATGATATATTGACTCCATGCAGGTGCTATGTTTACCTGAAACAAAGTTGCGTGATCCACTGGTCGTTTGGCACTACATATAGTACAATTGGTAACATAAGAATGTGTGTCCGCATACATAGTTGGCCAATAAACCCCTAACTGTTTCAGTCTCTGGTGTGTCTTTACTGTTGAACAATGAAATGCACAACCTTGGACATGTTCCTCTTCAAGGTAGCACTCGAATTCTTCCGGATTTATACATAATCGTAGGATTAGGTCCGATCCAAGATGATACAGCCGTCCTGCTATCAACTGGAAGTTTTTTTTTTTCGAATTGTTTGTTGTTTGGATCTGCATTTCGTATTATCAAACCCATTTCCAAATGAAAGAACACTAACAATTTCCTGCGACCATTTGGGTACCATTTCAATGTTGAAAAGATAAGCATCTGGTATGTCATCATCTACTCGTTCAGAAGCTTCCCCGTTGTGTATCCTTGAAAGATGATCTGCTCGTAGATGGGTTTTACCCTTTTTGACCACCACTGTGAAGTCAAATTCTAGCAATATAATAAACCAACGTACGATTCTCCCTGTATTGCAAGGTTTATTTACTAGGTACAAAAGAGCTTGATGATTTGTGAAGAACACAAATTTGTTTGCAAGCAAATAATGCCGAAATTTCTTTACAGCATAAATCATTCCTAACCCTTCCCGCTCGGTTGTTGTGTAGTTCTTTCTACCCTGTTTAACTGTCGGCTCGCATAGCAAACCGGAAAATCCATTGTTCCGTCTCCAAGTTGAGCTAGAATACTTCCAATGGCATATGCTGATGCATCAATGTGCACATGGAATATCTTTTCCCAATCTGGTGCCTTTAGTACATGTGCTGATATAAGGTTTTCCTTCAGCTTTTGGAATGAAGTTTCACACTCCTTGGTCCACTCCAAATTGACTAGCAAACGATACAGAGGTTGTGCGATAACCGCATACATGTATATGAATCTTCAATAATATCCGCAGTGTCCCATGAAGGATTGCACTTGTTTCGCATTAGTAGTCCTGAGTAGGTCTACAATGACTTTGACTTTGTCTAGGTCTGTGGTTATGCCATTTCTTGAGACAATGTGTCCTAAGATTCGTCCTTGCTTAACCATGAATACACACTTTTCCGGGTTAAGACAGATTCGATATGTCCTGCACTTTTCAAAGACCTTTTTCAAATGGTCAATATGTTCCTCTCATAGAAGAGAGTGTACACACAGGTCATCAATGTAAATTTCTAAGAATATTCTGAGGTATTCTTTGAATGCGTGGGTCATTAACCTTTGGAAAGTGGCTGGTGCATTAGTTAAGCCAAATGGCATAACTCGATATGCATAAATCCCCCATTCTGTGGAAAACACTGTTTTGTGTTGATCCTCCCTTGCTATTGCCAGTTAGTTGTATCCTGAAAACCCATCCAGAAAGGAATAAGCCCGTTTCCCGGCCACTCGCTCAAGTACATGTTCTGTGATTGGCAAGGGATAATTATCCCTTATGGTTGCTGCATTCACCTTCTTGAGGTTTACACACACTCGCAATTTTCCATTCTTTTTGGGAACTACCACAATGGGTGACACCCAATCTGTATGTTCAATCTCATAGATGAATTCAACTTCCATTAGTTTATCAATCTCTTCTTTGATTCGTTGAGCAAATGTGTCATTATATGTATAAGGACGTTGTTTGCTAGGTTTTGCATCCGATTTCAAAGGAATTGTATGTTGACATATCAATGGATCAACTCCTTTGAGGTCTTTATAGGACCAAGCGAACACATCTTTATACTTCTTGAGAAGTTGTGTTAGCTGTTCTTCCTCCTCAGGCTCTAATCGTTAGCTATATAGACCGGCTGAGGCTTTTCACCTGGTTCTGTGAGGTCTATCGTTTTTGCATTTTCATGCCCATCGTAGGATTCTTGGTTGGTTCTTTCCCTAACTAGTGGTTTCATGATGATTTTTCTGTCCTGGATAGTAAATTTTCGATAGTGTGATGGTACATTCATGTTCCCATTTTCTGACTCCCCTTTACCATCGCTATCTTCTTCAGTGGTCCATATCTCTCTCAAAGACCGTTTCAGTTCTTGGTATTTCTGTTTACGCTCCATTTTGGTCCACTCTTGGTCTTCTGTTGTTTCTCTTTTTGATTTTTGAGATTTTTGTGATTTTGTTTTGGTTTTAGCTTTTCGTACCTGTTTTATTTCCTCTCGCGTTCTTTCTATTCGATTTTTTGAGAATCTTCCTGATATTTGATCTTTTACACAATCCTCTGCTTTTACAAGCATCAAATAGTGAGTTTTACCTTTTATCCTTGGCATCAGGTTCTCTCTCACTTTGTTTCCTGCTCGTTTCCTCCTATAGCGTTCTTGGCGTCTAGGGTGTTGATTAGCAAAATCATAAAACTTGATATTCTCGGTTTCATTTCCACGCTCACTTGAGGTGTCTGAACACTCATTATCTGCATCATCATTTACTTCCAAGTGTTCAGAGGAGTTGTAAAACTCTTCTTGTTTTGGTGGTTCTACCGTCTCTTTTTCTAGTATAACGCTTACCATATAATAGGGTAACACATCATAGCCATCCTTATCACAAAATTTTGTTGTTAGACTGTCGGTAATGGTACAGACATCCAATGTTTCTAGTATGTGTTCCCATTCTAGAGGTTCCAAGGCATCTTCAGGGAAAGGTTCCGAAATATACTCCTTGTCCTCAATTGCTCTTTCTAAGACGCATTCCTCTCTTCTTAATACTAGAATGGTAACATGACACTTTTATGTCCTTGGACACTTTTGTGTCCTGTTAAGTGACCATTTTGCTTGAATTATTTGAAGAGTATGAAAATGAATTTCTATGTGCTATATATCCACAAAGTTGCCTTATGAGCTGAAAAAAACTTAGCATTTTTTTTTGAGTATCGATCTCACCATTAACCTTACTCTTGCACAACATTTTTGAACCTAAACTGTGTGAAAAAACGGATCCTGTTTTTGGCCTTTTTTCAATTTTTGGCAACTATACCACTCTAAACTTCATGTTTGTGAGGTTTATATGCTAGAGGTTAGGCCTTCATAGTTCTCAACATGTTTTGATGCTTGTAGGGAGAGCTAAGTGTTAAAATTGAAAGTTATGACCAATTTATAAAAATTGCATAATCCTGTTTTTTGGCCAAAATTAGCACTTTTTTTTGTGTGGCTTTGTTGATATCCAAATTCAATTTTGATTGTGTAATTGTAATGTATAACATAAAGCTAATCTTCCTTGAGTTTTGGGGGACCTAATATGCTATATAGCATAGTATATGATGATGGTTGAGTTTTTTGATTGCTGAAGAATACGATACATTTTAGAGTAGCAAGTATAACTTTCTCAATATTGCTAGTTTCTTAGGCCAATTGTGTGTATTTTGTAGGTAGTAACCATATGTAATCATAGACTACAAACTTGGCTAGATATTGAGTAGTTTTTATGGGTTTATAGAGGTCATAATGCTAAACCCAGTTTTTTCATGTTTGCTGTATTTAGCACTTTATCATTGCCCCCAAGGTTCCAATTGTAAGAGACCCATTATCCTTTTGACATGCTCCATGGCTCCTTTTGAATCCAAAGGCCCAAAGGAAACTAAGAAAACATGTATATAGTATCTGTATTGAGCGTGACTATAGAAACTTTGATGATAGGTCCGCAGAATGGCAAAAATGGAACTTTTTTGTACCTTTTTTTTGACCAAAAAAAAATTAGTGAGGTAAAAGCAACCATATGTTTTGGTCACCAACCCATTGAAGTTAACGGGGCATTTTATCTCATGTCCTACAAAAATCCCTAGTCTTATTTATATGCAATCAACCGTAAGAAATTGCTGTTTTGGGCAAAATGCACTGGTCCATCAACTTTGGAGGCTTGTAGTGACCAAGGGATGAGAAAAATTACAAGTTTCTCATTTTTTCCATATGTAGTAGTTATTGAACTATAAGCTCATGAAAGGATTTTTCAAAATGAGTGGATCTACTATGGTTTTGGAAATTTTTCCCAAAACCCTGAAAGGACACTTTTATGTCCTGCTAGGTTACCATTCTAGTGTTAAGCTTCCACAATGTGAAGCTCCGTACATCCATAGCTCTTTTGGTTGCCCTAACATGCTGGTAGTTCTGATCCTGCTACTGTAGCCGAATCAAACTCTTCCACAGGTGTTTGGTTCACATCTTTGGTCTTTCAGGTGTATTTTAGTTGTTGTCTCGCTATGTCTGAGGTATATGTGGTCATAACCCCAATCTTGGACCATCTTCAATTGTCGCATGAATGGTCGTCCCAAGATGATCTCATAATTGTTCTTTTTGTCGAAATCGACTATTGCAAATGTATGCTCATACTCGATTCCACACGAAGTGACAATCACTTTTTCTAAGAGTCCTAGAGGCTTCTCCATGAACCCATCTGCCAACAACTGCAGTTTCATTCTGGTAGCCCTCAAAGCTGGTTTTTTCCATTTTTTCCAGATTTCCTTGGTGGCGATAGCAACTCCCTCTCCACTGTCAAGAATAGCTTTGGAAACTACTGCTTGGAATTCTACCGGTAGCGTGGTGTTTCCGTCTTCTCCCTCGCAATATTCTCCAACCTTATTCAATGGTACTGGCCTAGTGTTTAGTTGAGGCCTGTCCAACTCTCTGATCCCTTCTTGTAGCTTCAAGGTGGGGTATTTTACTCCAAATTTTTCTACTGTGGTCCACATGTTTGGCCTTAACCTTAGGAGTTCTGCTAAGGTGATTGTGCATGCCACCGGAGTGGATAACAACTCAATCAATCCTTGTGAATCCATCACCTTGTTAGAAGAAAGTCTTTGAGATGGGATTGCTCTCACTTGCACCTTAGCTTCATACTCTCCTAGGTAAGAGGGTAAAGTTCTCAACGAGTCTGGTTGGCTGTGCCCCGAACTAATTGATCCTTGGTCTCCCCCTTGTGAATGTATCTCAAAGTTCATTTGCGACGTTGCCTCAAATTCTTCAATAGGAGGTAAGATCACATTCTTTTCTTTTCTCGCGCTATTCAGGTGGTTACTCATCCTATTAGCCTCGTTGGCCTCACGGATTTGCTTCCACAGATCATCTAGACCGTTACAGTCCTTACCCATTTCTACCAATATTTTAGGCTGGAACCCGTCACTTGCCCCATCGGTGGTATTTGGCACTATGATAGGCTCTCCTTTGGACTCATAGGCATTAGTGAGTCTTTCCTTTGTTTCCACATGTTTCTCTAAAGTTGGTTGGGCAGGGGCTGGAGCTGGTGCCTCATGCCAATTTCCAGGTTTACCCAGCGGTTCTTCCATCAATGATTGAGCCGTCTCAATCATCTTTTTACACATATCCAACCTCTGTTTTTCTATTTCTGCATATGGATAAGTCATCCACCTTTGCTCCTGGGTTTGGTTCTTTTTAAGTCGAGCTTCATAAGCTTTTAGAAGCGCATCCAACTGCTCATTTACCTTGTCTGCCAGTATAGATCCTCCTGATCCTGCACTTTTGGGCTCTGTTATTTCCTTGGGTGCTATGGTTGCTGTGGTGTGTGAGCTTAAGTTAGCTAGATCCTCTAACTGTTCCAATCTATCCTTTGTATGTTTCAACTCCTCGGATAGGGCTGTTTGCTCTCGTTCTTTCCTGGCTTTCCTACGCGCCTTCCTAGCTTTCCAAGTGCTTCTCTGATTTTTCATTTCTGAACTTTGGGCATCAGTTTTTGGTTCTTCAACTATGGGTTCATTTGTCCTTCTTTGGGCTTGGGCTCGTGTTACCGCCTGAATAGGTATGATTGTTTCATTTTCCGATCCTCCGCTGGAAGGCACTGTTTCTAACATGTTCAAGGTGGTTTTTGCTCCTTTGCTTGGGTTTTTAGGGCAATCGGGAATCAAATGAGTAATTCCACATTCTGGGCAATACGCATTGACTCTAATGATTTCATCATGAGGACAATCTCTCAGTCATTGGTCTCCACCACACTTGTAACAGGGTCCCTTGGGTTGTTGAGGTGCTCCTTGAGCTCCTCTTTGTTGGTAAGCATGTATCTGTCCGCCGATGCCTCCATTGGCTATGAACAACAATGTTCGTTCATCTAGGCTATACCTTCCTTCTCCTGCTGTCTGTGCAGCAGTTGGTGGTTCTGTATTTCCTATCATGATCCATGGTTCTGGTGTCGAGGGTTCTTCTGGTGGATAATAGACATGGTTTGCCGCATATCCATTGGGATCTTCATAATATGCATGCATAGGCACCAAAGCCTTATCCTCTGATTCAGTTACTATTGGTGTGTATCTGATACCAACTGGTCGTAATCCTGGTAGGGGTGGTTGTTGCCCCAACACCGGTTGTGGTCTTTCTACACCTACAGGTCCTGGTAAGTTGCCTGCTTGATATCTAGGCATCGGTGGAACTTGAGGGAAAGCTACTGGAGCTTGGGGAGCGTAAGGTCTCTCTCTCACATATCCCTTGTTATAATAACATTCCTCGATCCCATGGTTTGTCCATTTTTTTTCAATAGCACACCACTTGGGCTGTTTAACCTGGGGTTTGGCGTACAAGTTGACCTTTTTTAGCACTTCATCTACAAGCTGCTCCTGATTTACCGCTACTTCTCCTTTCGGTGCTGTCTTAGAAGACTTGCTTCCACTTTGCTGTGAAGAAGAATCGTCATCAAGGTCCTTGAACTCCCCTTCTTTGTAGACCGCACAATTGTCCACAAGGTAAAGATCCTCTTTGGTCAACTCATTCAACGTCGTGCTCCTTTTCATATGTAAGTCTTCTGGAGATCTGCATTCCTTAGTCCTTGGATGAATATCACTGGACTGAGTTGACAGTTCTTCAACCGGGCAGAACTTAACATATCTTTTTAGTCTTAGGGCTTCCTTTCGTACAGATTCTCCATCTTTCTGTTTGAATTTATGGATCTGTGAGACGGTATTATGAGCTATTCCCCTTTGAGAGAATTCCTCGATAAACTCGTCAAACACTTCTTCCATCGACTCAAAGTCTCTACGCTCTACAGAGTCAAACCAAGTGGCAGCATCATCCTCTAGGGTTAGTCCAAACCCTGCAAATTGGGTAGGAAAATCTAACACATCTTTGGATCTAATTACGCACACAAAGGCTGCTACATGATCTCTTGGGTCTCTGCTTCCTGTGTATTTCTTGTTTACCCATTTTTGCACTTGAGAAGGTCTAATTCTTCGATGTTCTACAAACCTCATCATTGGATCCCCCCGTCCTGTTAAGTATGGAGCCTGATTTACCCTTGTAATTTTCTGTGGTAAAAACGCACATTTGTAAGGCCCCCATTATGAGGAGAAGCCATCGTGCGTGAAGGAAAATCACTCACCGGAAACCAAATTTTTCACGGACAAGAATCAGGGGCAACTTTAAAGGCCTCGGGGGCGGATGCCCCCGAGACTTTTTTTTCACCGAAATATTCTCTTTCGCCGGAATATTATGGCCGGCCGCGGCCGAAAAGTGGTCGGAAAACAACCGGTCGGTTGGCCGGTGGCCGGTAGTCAATGGCCGATGGCCGGTGGTCGGAAGTCAATGGCCGGTGGCCGGTGGTCGAAAGTCAATGGCCGGTGGCCGGTGGCCGAATTCAAAAGCGGACTTGTCTTCTCAAGGGCGGCCACACATGGGCGGATTGGAGGGTCCGATTTGGACTTATTCTCACAAGGGCGGCTACACATGGCTGTCTCTCATAAGAGAGGGCATCCCTTTTGGCCTATAAAAGGAGGCCATTTCTTCACACATTTCATAGTATGAAGTTGATGCAACAAGGTGAGTGTGAGGTGGTGAGAGTGAAGCAAGGCGGGAGCTCTATCAAGGGTTTAATCCCTTTGTAAACTACTTCTTCTTTTGAAGTGCTAAAGCCATTCAGTGGCTGCTTTCCCGTGGACGTAGCCCACATTGGGTGAACCACGTATATCGTGTGTACTCTCTCTCTCTCTCTCTCTCTCTCTCTCTACTCTATAATCTCTTGTGTGTGAAATCTATCTCTCTCCATTAAGTAATCTACTCAAAAATCTATTTAGCTACGTCTTATTTTCCTAACACGTCCTAGTCAATATAACTCCTCAGGCCTTCCTTAATAGGCTGGTTCCTCTCCCATTGGTGCTCCTAAGCCATAATTTCTAACGGTTCTTGCTGGAGGTGGTTCTTCTCTTTGAACTCGTTCCATGGGTGGTCCTCCAGGCTCTGTTGACCCCTGTGTCTTTGGCTTACTCTCTGCCTCATACCTTGAATAGAGTGGTGGTTCTTGCAAATCCCTAAGCCCTTGTGAGGCTTGATAACCATCTCGGTTTCGGTCTGATTCCATTGTTGCACTCTGTCGAAGTCATGCCTGCAATGATGGTTGTTTGGCTGGTTGGTCTTGGTTGTTGAATGCTTGCGGTCGGGTGGAATGTGAGGTAGCGTCATACTCATCTGAAAAAGGATTCATTGACTTGCTTGGGGTGTAGACGGCTCTTGGCACTTCCTCAGGGGCATATGCTGATGCTCCTTGACCTGTTTCTGTCTCTACTTCCTCTGGGAGAATACGTTGGTATTCTCGCCCGTATCCATCAACAAAAACTATGCCCTTCCCTTTACCTAGCAGTTTCATAAGAGAATAAGTAAAGAACCTTGTCTTTGCTTAATTCGTTTACGTATGGTTCTTTGCTGCAAAAGTAAGAGACTATACCCTCACTCTCATGTTTGTAGATTCCCACATTCTTGTTATAAGTTGAAATCCTGGTTGTTTTCTTATCATACATAAAAATAGCTCCGGGCCGATCAATGTTTGGTGGCGGTTCTTGAGTTTCTGAAACCAATTTCCCTTTTGCCACGTTATCTCCATATCTGTTGTAATCTTCAGGGTTACTAACTATTAAATAGTGGTTCCCCTTTTCGTCTCGGAATCTATCTCCATCATCATACACTCGGATTATCTCCAATCTTTGAGCTGGCCTCTCTTCGATACAAATGCACTTGCGGCCTCGATAGTCAGAATAGACTAGGGCTCCTCTTGAGTTTGTTCCCTCTAAGAAGATCACCGTGAGCTTGGAATCACTCAAAGGATTTTGGGAGGTGCTTCCTCCTTGCATAGGTCCATCATAGGTGAAACCTCCTGGCTGTTGACTACCCATCATGAAGAAAAATTTGTCTGACGAAGTGTCAGTATCACTACCTTCTTCAATAATCGGTGCTAGCGGATCTAGCCTTGCCCGAGTTACGCTCTCTTCGGTGGACACTAAGCTACCTTGGTCACCTGCCACCTTCTGGTCTCTAACAATGTATCTTCCTGATCTTAAATTCATCAAACTTATCAATGCAATTTATCACCAATCCAACCACTCACCTGGCAAAGTTGAGTTTCTGCTCAGCTTCTTGCTTTGTTGCTGAATATACCTGTACACAAGAGTTTTAATCTCAGAAATTTGAATCAAAGCATTTATCTGTTAGGGGTTATCTTAGTAATGATTGGTATAACTGGAGAGTTAATCTCAACCACTACTGTATTTTATACACTACTGGTGTTCTGGATTAGGTTTGCTAATCTGAAACAATACTACCCTCAGATGTTGGTCAATTTACGTGAAAAAGTATGAATTCAGTCTTTGCTTTGTCAAGTGGGCAAACAAGGTCCAAACTCACTTCTGAAAGAAGTTCCAGAACCCTTAAGCCAAATGGAATCTCACTGTCTATACCAGGTCAAATTTTCCTTGCAGTATGCCCCAGTAGACATCCTACGCGTAGGATGTCTCCTGCTGTATGTCTCCTGCTGTGTTTTGCCTGGACTTTTGCACTGTTGTTTTCCCTTGTTGTGCTGAGCCAACAGCTGCTTTTACTTTTTGGTTTGAAAACCTATTAGCTGGTCAATGAGTCAGAGATCTGTTCCAACGGCCTGTTGCTAATATTGATCAGTCTAATCAACTCCAAATTGGACCAAAATTGACTAGGAGGCTTACCTTAGGCTATATAACACTTTACTATGCTCAAAGTCAAAGTCTGGCTTCATTTTCTTGCATTAGACATCCTACACGTAGGATGTCTTTTTCATCAGAATGGCTTCAAACTCAATGCACAGGCTCTCCTTGAGTTGCTGATCACTTTGGTATACTCAGAATTCAGTTTGGAGTCCCAAATCACTCAGAAGACATCTTACGCGTAGGATGTCTTTTTAGCCTGTTTGACCCCAGATTTATCCCACAGCTTCCCCTTGATGTCGGTAACCTAGTGGTATTCTTAGATTTTGGTTTGGATGTCAAAAGTCCCAAATTTCAGCTGTTTTTGTTTTTTGAGTCAAAAGTGCTAAAGTCCGCTTTGAATCCAATTTTCTTACCCAAATGAGGTGAAACCCCTTTCAGTCACTCAATATATCATGCAAGACATGCTCATGCAGCCATCTTATGGTTTTGGTCTCAAAATAATGTTTTGGCACTATTTGGGTAGGATGTCTGGTAATTTCAGTCTATCTGGCCTTATCCTGTCAAGATATGGCCAAATTTTCACTTTCCAGTTGAAATTAGGGTAAACCCTACCTTCTGAACACACTGGTCAACTCAAAATCCCAAAATTCCTCCCAGATTAGCCTATAGACATCCTACGCGTAGGATGTCTCCTGGCTTAAAATAGAAGTTTTTTCTGACAGGAATGCTCCTAATGCTTTGTAGATCTATCAGAAACACTCACAGTAACTTTTGGACTTCAATTAGGTTTTCAAACACACTTTTGCATCTTTTTGCGTCTTTTTTGCGTTTTTTACAAACTTGTAATGATTTTACCAAGCAAGTGTACATACATGAAATGCTCTAGATCCTGAATCATGATGTCCTACTTACTCTACTCCTACCTATCATGTGAAATGGTGATAATGGTGTTTTTGGTTTCTTTTTTGCCTCTTCGGACTCTCAAGCTCTCCTCTCACCGCTTCTACCACTCCAACTCCTACTCTAGAACTCAACTACCACCTAAAACTACCGAAGTCTACCTCATCTACCTAAGTCGAAGGATCTAGGCCAGACACACACTTCCTACACTCCCTCTAAGACCTAGAGAGTCCTCCACCCTCTTATCCTATCTAAATGTAAAGCGAGACTCTTGGCAAGCCAAAAATCCCAATCCTCAAGGATTAGTCTCGGTCACCTACCTAAGGTTTTTGTCCCCGGCAGCGACGCCAATGTTGGACGGATACGCCGCGAAGGACGTCAGCACAGCGAGAACTCACCTAACATGTAATGTCAGCTAAGGACGAAGCTTGACCCGCAGGCGTGTGGAAGTAAGCATAAGGTGTCAACCTACACTCGACTGACTCCTAACTAATTCCTACAGAGGTCTCTATCAATTGTCTAAGTCACAGCCTTCAAGAGTGCATAAGAGGAAACTTCCTACAACGCTTTCTAGAGCCGAACACTCATAAAAAAATCTCGAAACACCATAGAACTTGAAGGAGACCCTAATAATACCAGTAGGTCGCTCTCCCTAGGGTCTATGAATCAAAATCCATACCCAAAACACCCGGTGTAGAAACACGTAGGATGTCTGGCCGAAATTTGCAAGTCTTTGTTTCCGAAATCTAAAGTGCCTAATGTGTAGTTCTACTCAATGTGAACGCGTGGATATGCTGCAATGAAAAATCGAACAACGTATACTCACCCAAACACCCGATGAAGCTCGTAGAAGGAGCTCACAAGACCGGACCGTACGCGCGCAAGGTAGGTATCGGCATGTAGCTCTCGTCAGGGACCAGACGCTGCACTTCTCCGCACTCAATTCTGACCACCGGAGCACACGTAGCATCAAGATGAAGCTCACACACTCTCTCTCTCTCTCTCTCTCTCTCTCTCTCTCTCTCTCTCTCTCTCTCTCTCTCTCTCTCTCTCTCGTACACAGTACGCTCACTCACAGACTTCAAACTTGTTTTTTAAAATGACAAAAGGTTTTTTCATTAAGGTCAAAAAGTGGTATATATACCTTACAATTTCTCAAACCCTAAAGTTCCAAAATCAACCATCTACTCAATCTAACTATCAAAACTCGGATACAATCTGGAAACTTCTGTAAGTCCCAATAATTACAAGGTGAAAAATCAGGTTTCCCTCAATGAATGAATAATTACAAAAAATAATAGTCCTCCGAGTAGTTACTGCTGTGGGGTGTGTCCAACTTCTAACACTTATCTAATGTATGTGTATTATAAATTTACAATCACCTTTCACAGTAGTTGCGCTAGCAAAGACATAGGTAGTCTAAGCCATTTTGAACGGTTCATTGCCGTCCTACGAAGTGCCCCATATGCTTTTGCCCTATCTTATTCATTAAATTTGTCCAATAAGGACTGTGGATCCGCAAGCGCTAATTTTTTCATCAAAAATATGTTGTGCACATTGGTGTGAGGCACATGGACTCGAGTCACCTTAGTTTTAAATAAAACATTATATTAACAGTTGAAAATATCAAGTGTACCAATAGAAGTGTGAAGAAACGTACTTGTTGATCATGCGGAGCACCAAGAGAAATTCCGCCATCTTTGCAAGGTCGCACTTCACAATCGTGCACTCAACCTCTGGTGTAGAGAATTCATACAACCGCTCCCGCAATGCCCAATCTTTCCACGCATGGAGACGGTGGTTGCCATCCCAAACAATGAACATTTTCTTCTCCATGTAAGAGAGCTCATGAATGTCTCTAATTTGGTCATCAAATGTGGACGACATCACTAACTCTCTCTCGTAAGTGCCTCTCCTATCAAATGGTATAAGATCCTGTCCGAGAAAAGCTTCGGACACAATGAAGCAAGCCATCATGGACTGATAATCTCTTTTGGCTATAGAGGTCATTAGTTCAGCCACACAATCATCATTTGTTCTAATGGCCGGGTTGGCCAAAACACGACTGCGAGTAAACAAGTGATTGTATGGCACAACATGTATATCAATCCAACCCGATGAGATATGGCTATTAACCACGGATCCAAATAAATTGGTTAAAGGATAGTTACTTGTGATTTTCGCAAGGATGGTCATCAACGTGACTGCACTTGTCGAAGGAGATACTTGCATCATTGTCAAACCAATGCTACAACCACGAAACATCTCTCTTGAGTAGTGTGTAGAGGATTTTCTTCTTGGGTGATTTGAATCATCATTTCTTCTTGTCCACATATTTGGACAATTTTCTTGTTAAAATTGGCATCTTATTTGTTAATTAGGGTGCGAATGGCTTTCAAAGAAATTATTAAAGGTGAGAGTAATGTGAGAGGTTGAAGGTGTGGGAAGAAGGTTTAAGAGAAATGAAATAAAAGAGAGTGGGAGGAGAAGGTTTGGAAATCTACTAAGCAATGAAAAAAAAAAGTTTGAGTTTCAAAGAGATAGAGATTACTAACTCTTAAGGAAGAGCAGAAGTGTCACGAAAATAAAGAAGATAGAGTAAGCATTTATGGCCAAGTAAAGGGGGGGGGGGGGGGGGGGGGGGGGGGGGGGGGGGGGGGGGGGAGGGGAGGGGGGGGGGGGGAGGGGAGGGGAGCGGGAGGTGCGCGGAGGGGGCAAGGAGGGCGATGCATAGGGGGCAACGGGCAAGCGATAGGGGACGCAAGGGGTGAGGGAGGTGCACACGGCAAGGGGCGGCAGGGAAGGGGCAAGGCCCAGGTGGGAAGGGGACAGTGAGACACACGACGACAGGGCGAGACAGGGGGAAGGGAGGCGATGAGAGCATAGCAGGAAGGTGACGGTGGATGACAATAGGGAGCAGGGGACAGGGTGGCACAGGGCGTAGGTCCACATGGACCCCGTGGCTTGTGTCCCACTGTCCCCCCCCCCCCCCCCCCTTCTTGTACCCTGCCCCTTCCTCGATGTCCCTTGCCATGCGTGCCTTCCTTGCCCCCTGCGTCCCCCTTCTCTGCCCTATGCCCCCCCTTGCCGTGCTTCCCCCCCTGTTGTCCCCTCGTCGCCTTGCGCCCCCCTTTCCCCCCCCCCCCCCCCCCCCCCCCCTCTTCCCCCTGCACCCCACTTCTTGCCGTTTGCACCTCTCCTCACCCTGTCGTCCCCCATCGCCCTGCTCCCGTCTTGCGAGGGGCGAGGGCGGTTCACACAGGGAGAGAGATATATATAGAGAAGGGGGGGGGGGGGGGGGGGGGGGGAGATCTGGGTCCGTGTGATTCACACGAAGGAAGAGAGAGAGAGAGAGAGAGAGAGAGAGAGAGAGAGAGAGAGAGAGAGGACAAGAGAGGGCGATGTAAATTTTTTTAAAAAGATTTTAATATGGATTTTAAAAATTATTAAAAATTATTAATAACTACTAAGATCAATATAAAATGCTCTTAAATTCTCTAAACACAACTAAACACTTTCACTCTCATCTTTTCAATCTCTTGATTATCTTTTCTACTCGACTATCATGTCATGCACTATTCCCTTCTTTCAGCTTTTCCCTTTACCAATGGGAAGATTATCTTTGGGGTTAAATATCTATAGAAGCATGTTTTGCCACAAACTTTTGCTGCTTTGCATGCAATTGTCATGGTTGGGAGTGAAGATTTGACAGTACCAATGGAGAGGAGTTTTATGTTGTGGACAAATCTCTTTCTACAAAGTTCGTGGTGCTAGTAGAAGATGACACAGTTTCAAATTCTAATGACATGGCTGCTCCATTGGTGGATGTTCCCTACATAGGCCTTACTAGTCCAAGAAAGAAAGAACTCTTTGGAGAGCAAGCATTGCAAAACTCTATCGAGGTAAAAAGTACCCATAGTATTTTGTCATTTTTTAATGCAATGACGAAGCCCAACACTTTGACAAAGCTTCTTTCAAAGATAGTGGAAATCAAAAAAGTGTCGGAAATACGAAAAGTGTACAATGGTAACATGGCGTTTGAGTTTCCACCAATCTTAGGAAAGGTTTATCCAATGGATGCTATGGAACATAAGTATGATCCACGCAATCGGACCAAACCGCAAACCTCAAATAATGCATTTCCTGGATTGTGTCTCAAAAGTCAGTGTGAAGGTGCTCTAAAATGTCTCAATAAAAAGCTATTCCAAATTGGTTAATTTTGGGAATTCAAACACAACAAATTTCAATTGCAACATGCTAAAATTACCTTACATGGGCGAGTTTTGCGACGGACTTGGTGGCAAGCATACTTGCGACTATTGCGGTCAACCGCCCATTTGTTTGCATATATGTGATTGCTTCGTATATTATGTCATGCCAAAGGATGAGAGCATGAGAAGATTAATCGTACATCAAGGAACTCACCAACATGACATGAGGTATGGGTCGTCAAAAGGACTCACCGATAAAACAAAACAAATGGTTGCACAAGTTCTCAATGTGGATAGACATGCAGGCGCAAGAAAGGTACAAATGTGTGTGGCAAATGAAATTGTGAAAACAACTTTGATGCAAGAGGGGGGCTCTAGCCTTGTACTTGGTGAGCAAGACTTTCTAAACATTGTTGAGACAATGAGTCCCTTGGTGGAGGACAATTGGTGAGGATGCTTTCATGTTTCTTTTTGTTTAGACATAATATTTCAAAGTAATTTAACTCTAAAATACAGGTTTCAAAGGTCCGTGGCTGCAACTAGGAATGGGACAACAAAGGAGAGCTTTGGTGTGGACTCCTTGTTACGGCTAAAAAGAGATGCACATATGATTTTTCCACAAAAGTAGGTTCTCTGGGCAAGGAGCGGAAGGGGAGTGGTGCTTTGTGGTCAAGATGTCTATAGTTGGTCCTGCATCTGGATTGGATTTAGTTAATCAAATGCGACGAAGTGGACATGGAGATCTTCGGCACGCTTGGGTGTAGTTTGATCACACTCATTGATGAGTGGTGGATTGGATGACCATGGCATGCCACGTTTATGATCCAAGGTTTGTTGTCTTAAGAACATATTTCAAAATTTTGGCATATCTTAAGCAACAACCAGCAACGTGTTTACTAATGTGCTTGTCTTATGTTGCAGCATGCTCGATCTCCTCACTATTGCAACTTGTGAGATGAAAGAGGAAGACATGGAAGCATAAGTTCTTTTTTGGCAATGCATAAATGAAGTTATGGAGGGTCATGGATATAAGGGAGCGGACTTACATGGATTCATGGCAGACGAAGCTCAAGCAACCTGGAATGCAGTTCGCACAGTCTTGAATGGTGGCAAAGACAATGTTCTACAATATCGAGAGTGATCTTGCCTTTTTCATTGAAAACAAACCGTTTATTTTCCTACCAACCTGTTTTAAACAGCAGAAATCATAGTATGTGAATCAATCTAGTTATCTATACACATCGTTAGAGATAAATACCAAATCCCTTCAAAAGGACGCAACCCATAACAACCAGTAGGATCAGCCCATGGCATTGGCAAGATGCCCCGGATCCTCTAATCCTTGCAAGTCAGTGTTTACACAAGAGAAAGCACATAGATCAGTATTATGAGAAAAATACCATATTGGTTTTAGTCTTCATTTGCCGATATTGTAATCCTCCAGCCAGATTACGTATATATCCCCAACACCCATAAGCAATAGGTGAGGCTATTGCCGTATCACACTGTTATTCTATCAACCATATGAACGGCTCCGGTCATAAATCCGGACCCATACGACAGATAGTACCTGTACATAAAGCATACGAAAAAATATATATGCAAGCTACTGGATATCTTCCTCCAAATACCCTCCGAAGCCATAATGCTTGTAAACGAAGTAAAAAAGTTATCGGATATCAAAAACCAATATAACCCATAGACTATACAGTATGCTAGCTATCGGATAAATACGGCCAGCAGCACCCGAAGCCAGCAGATTGCTCTGTACCAAATCAAACTTTATGTCAGCAATACCCACGGTCCAGGTTGTCATAAACAACCCAGAAATAACCCCAAACAGTCCATAGTCCTCCTCAATATCCATGCTAGCAGATGTTGTAGCATAATTTAACCCATGGTCCTAAAGAAGAGAGTCCATTACCTCAGCCAGGGGGCTATGTCAGTGCCTGTCATCTCAATTTAGATGGCACCACCAATGTGAGCAGAAAACGATTGCTTCCATTAGCACAGCCAAGGTCAGCTAGAGAGCAGCCATTCTCCCTCACACCCTAATCAAGTCCCAGTTCTAGTAGTCAAGACACTCTTCCATAGAGTAAAGTGACTCAGGTAATTTCCCAAGTGAGCTTAGAAATGTGCTTAACATCAGGAAGTGCTGGTAATTCCTCATAGATAGAGCACTAGCAGTATCTTGATAAAATCATAAAATACAAATAGAGTGTCAATTTGCCACACCAGAGACTTACAAATCATAAAGGTATTGCTCTGAATCAGAGTTTTAAGCATCAAATTAAAGGCTTATAAGCAATCAGTCCAACAACCAAAAGCAATTGATATGTTAATATTAGGTCAATCTGCAGTAGCATTCGATAAATAATGCAACCAACCATTAGTCAGGTAATCCGAGAGGTAGATTTTCCAACCATATGGAGCAGTATACGGCTGTCTAGAGCTAGTAAAGGTATAGTACCCATAATGGGAGATAGGTCATATCCACAGTTAGGAGTATCAATCCACATAAAAAAACCAAAAAACCAAAGAATAGTCGTACAACATACTGTGCACAAATACCTGGTAGCATCACTTATCCTACCTGTAGAAGAAGGTAGATTGGTTTTGCTTCATAACCAGATTAGGCCAATTATGGTAGCAAAAGAAATTTCATCAACAGCCAGTAACACTTGAAGCATGCAAATAGATCTCTATAATACCAACATATATGCATAAAAAGTCCCGTAGTCCAGGCTGAAAGGAACCCTTAGATCCAACCATAAAACAGTCCCTAGTAACCCAAAGAGTCCATGCTAGCAGACAGTATACCATACTATGACCTGAGGTCCAAAGGATAGCATATAAATGATGCATTTCCTGCAAACAATATACCACAACATAATCAACAGGCTCCAACATTATCACATTCCCACTACCTGTAACCAACAGTAGCCAATATTCTCATGCAAAACCGTATATCGTTGCCAGCATAGTTTGGCAATTTTTACCGTATTATCCTTACCCGGGCCATATCAATTCCATCCAAAACAATAGTATGGATAGTCAGTCATTGAAGAAGAGCACTAGTATGCAACAGATCGCAACCGATGTTACATACACTCCAGACTCATCCCATGTGGGAGAACATACCTTTCTTTACCAAACCATACTCAAGATCAAAAAATCCATACCGATTTGAAGAAACAAAATACCATTTAGATACCTAAAGTATAAGTGTACAACGTTTTCATTGTGTTTTGCTAAAGATATTAAGTGTTTAATAACATCAAATGTAATCGATGCTACAGATAGTTCAAAAACGCCCCATCGGGGAGATCAAATCCTTTCTACTAATCCATAGTGAAGACAAGCAAGAGCATACAGTTTTGCTGAAAAGAAACCTCATCCCAACCTCATTAGATTCCACCATCGATTTTTTGCTTGGGGCAATGCTTCGTAGCCCTCAGGTGTAGCTTGAAGAAGGTATTAGTGAATGTAATATACACAGTGAGAAAACACACACACACACACACACTTTCTGCGGAATGAAGAACTAAGTGAGCCAATGGCTCACCTTTATAAAGCTGCTCATCTGCATCGGATTGTCTCCAGCGCATTCAGCCTATAATTGGAGGAATGTCAAGTAGCTTGAGAAGGGCTTTAACTCGCCGCTGGTGTAGCACAGTATCCAGGCCATCCATCTCCCCAAATAGCACGCGCCAGAGCCAGGATAGCAAGGCATGTTGAATAGCCCACGTGCATTCAACCAGGAAGACTCGTCGACAGTCCCCACTCCCACAAGTTACATCAAAAGCCCATTATGCGAAAGGCCTATAATGCAAAATATTTTTATTTTCAAGTTCATTCAATTAGGAGATAGTTCTCACAAAGGTCTTTTTTTCATGGGGTACTTATTTAAGGGCAGGTCCTATTTCCAACATAGCACAAGCTCTAGAGCTCGATTATCATTGGCACAGCTAGATACAGAGTAAGAGAGAGAATCAAAAAAGGGGAAAGGGAGTCAAACTCAGTCGGAGGTAATTTAAAGGAAAAGCGTTAATTCAGTATAAATAGTCTAACAAAGCTCTAGCAGGATGCACAGAGAGGCCGAGGTCGAGGTCGACAAAGGATGAAGAGGATAAATAGAGAGAGAGAGAGAGAGAGAGAGAGAGAGAGAGAGAGAGAGAGAGAGAGAGAGAGAGAGAGAGAGAGAGAGAGAGAGAGAGAGAGAGAGAGAGAGAGAGAGGATCAGGAGAGAGAATAAAGTTGAGAAGAGAGGAAAGAATCTTTTTGGAATCTGTTCGTCGGATTCCAAAAAATTTTTGCCAAAAAATATCTCCCTTTAAAAACCCCAGTAGTTTTAATATTCCCTCCCAATGTTCTTAACCATACCCGCCCTCTCTCTACAAGATCCTGCCTGCATGGAGCACCTTTGTTGGGGTGAAAGCGATGTTTCTCTTACTTTGACCAGATATGCTAGAGGCATCACATTATTTTCTTACAAAATCAATACAAAAATTTTCATTTTCACTCTTCTCTCAAGCAGCATATTCACCATTTTCTTTCAGAATTGAAGCAAATTTTTTCCTTTTTACTTTCCTAGTTAGATTCATAGCTTGTCTTGAAGAACACAGGCAATCTTTTACAAGTTTTAGAATTTTATACTGGCAAATGCTTATCTCAAGTTTAGGCACAATTTGAATGAGTTTTTGAGTTTTAATTATATTTCATAGTTTTTTACTAAGTTTTGTTAATTCAAATTTGAAATCTAATATTTTGCAACTTAGCTGGTTGAAAATATGCTTACAAACCCTGTTTGTTAGTGGCGGTTACTTTCTAGGTGAATGCTTGGTATGTGTGTGTGTGGATGGGAAGGTGTGTATCCTATTTTTATCTTGAATGTACTTAAAATTCTATTTTCCCTTCACAAAATATTTCAAATACATTTATAGCTTTCCAAGTACATCCTACTCAAATGCAAACTCACACACACATAGACACACATGTGTGTGTGTGTGTGTGTGTGTGTGTGTGTGTGTGTGTAAAGGTAGAGGGATGTACGATGCATATTATATATTATATATTATAGTTAGAAAAACATAGTAGATAATACAAAGATTTATTGAGATATTGTATTAGGTCTCTCCAATCTCTGAAAAAATAAAAATCGTTCAAAACATCTCCTTTTTTTAAATAGCAAAACTCACAATTGTGAGTGAATTATATTGAGCAGGCCAAAAAAGTACAAGGTTTTGTCATGCTCATGTGAAGCCATGACAACATCCAAGGATCATAATTACATTGGCTATCAGGGCAGCCACCCCTACCAACCCGTCTCCATCCTAGGCATTTACCTATGGACAAGATTTTCCCCCATCCTAGGCATTCCATCTGCTGACAACAAGGCACAAGTAGTCCTACACCAATCCTCCAAGTGATGCTTGCACCGGAGTGCCCTTACTATCACTTTGCTTTCTTGTATAATTTCTGCGAAGCTTGCCACCTCAAAACCTCCTTCAAAGACACAGCGGTTCCTTGTCTGCCATACCTTATGAAAGAAGAAGTACCTGACGATCTGAGTGCTGACGAGGAGTGTAGGACTACCTAAGTTTCTATCTCCAAGGCATAGGCCAGTCTTGAAAAGACTAATTTTCCATGTTCTCTGGACCCACTTGCATACTTTCCCTGCGAGGTCTTTGATAGTTGGGCAGTTCATGAATAGGTGGGCCAAATCTTCACTAGCTAATCTGCACCCCAAGCATCAATCTGACCCAATCCCTCTCTCCTGAATCTTCATCCCTGTTGGTAGAGCACCCCAAATAACCTTCCATAAGAAAACCTTCATGTACTGCGGAACCTTTGGCTTCCATATGTTCTCCATTACATGCTCCCACCTTTCCTCCGGCCATTGCTTTTTCCATAACTTGTTAAGGGGGCTAGTCCAATTCTTCTTTTGCATCATTTCCTGATAAATGATTTTAGTATGGGGTTTCCATAAGAGACTGCTTCCGGGCCATTTCCAGGCATTCTAGTCCAACTCCGAATCACAGATTGGCATCACTAGATTGTCAAGCTCTTTCATCACTTTGTGGACAAGCAAGACCTCCAAGCTATTAAGTTGATACTGGGTGGCCATAAGGTCAACGGTTTTCCAAATCTTGTTGCCATTGTCCCAGAAGTGCTCAAGTCGGTTCAGACCCTTATTATTCATCTTCCTAGCTGTCTCAATCCAATAGGGAGTTTGTGGTGGATCTACAACTTTGGAGAGCCAACGGGACCAATGTAGGATGGAGTTCTTGAAGTATCTGGCTTCTTCCCCCCACTTTAAGACTCCTGCTACTCTATTGCATTTTCTTACCAATTCTCCTGAGCTGCCCCCCAGTCTTAAGGTAGACCACGCCGAGGCTAACAATTTGTCATGAACCTCCACCCCTCTCCACATTCCACCCTTCAAGCCAAGTTTAGCTGCTTCTATCATATCTCTGATCATGACAGCCCAAACTTGATCCTGTTTAGCCAAGGAAACAACAAATTTGGTGCAACAAGCTTCTGCATGGATCACAGGGTTGAGAATTCCGAGGCCTCCTTGATTCCCCGGCCGAGCAACTGATTCCTAACGGGCCCATTGCCATCGCCTGGAAGATTTCGTGTTATTTTTCCATAAAAATATTTTTACTGGTTTTAAGAACTCTTTCCAGTGACACTTAGCCATCTTGAGAAGCAGGCTAGTGAAGGCAATATAAGAAATCATAAAGGCATTCATCACTTTTATCCGACTTGGGAATGGGAGGAGAGAATACTCCCACCTACTCATTTTTGTTTCGATTTTTTCAAGCACCCACTCAAATCTTTGCTTGTGAGTTACATCCACCCCCAAGGGGGCTCCTAGATGTCTAAAGATATTCCCTTTTGTGACAATCTCCCCCGACCAGACAGAAGGGTCAAATGAGTCATTTTTCGATAGGGAAATCATCCTTGACTTCTCTATATTATACTGGGACCCCGAAGCTATTGAGAACATTTGTACAATCTCCAGAGCTTTTCTAATTACCTGGGGGCACTTCTTCAAGAAGAGAAGAGAATCATCTGCAAAAAGTTTTGCCAGGAGTTGGCTATTTCCTAGTAATACAAGGCCTTGCACCTCCCCTCGTTCAGCACTAGCTTCTAGCGTCGTGATTAGAGGATGTGATCCTATGGCAAAAAGTAGGGGGACCAGAGGGCATCCTTGTTTAATAGACCTTTTGACATCAAAGGAGCCCACAATTCTATCATTGAATAGGAGCTCTGGCTGGATTTCAGCCCCCATTACACGAACCAACCGACATAGGCGCGGCCCAAAGCCCAGAGCTTCCATGACGGCTTCTATATATGTCCATGTTATTCTGTCATAGGCCTTGTCAAGGTCCAGTTGCAACAGAATGCACTCCTGCTTTATGCCAGTTTCATATTCTATGCCCACCATTGCTGCCAATATGTTATCGTAAATGGACCTTCCTTTGATGAAACCATGTTGATGGGGGGAGATGATCTTGGTTAGTAAGGGGGCTAGTCTAAGGGCCACTGCTTTAGCTATGATTTTGTAGGCCACCGACATCATCGTTATAGGGAACCAATGTTTTAGTTTAGAACAACAGATCTGTTTTGGGATGGGCTTGATAAGCCCTCTCTTCACACTTGTCGCCAACGACCCTTTGACCATGGCTTTATTGGACAATCTTGTGATTGGGGCCTTGAGATCATCCCAAAATTGTCTATAGAATTCCACCGTCATCCCATCCCAACCAGGGGACTTTTCCTTGCCCAGGGCTTGCAATGCTAGTGAACATTCCTCTTTGAAAAATGCCCGTTCCAAGATATTAGCTTCTGAGTGGGGAATTTCCTTCTTGACACTCTGAAGTAAGGCCCCTCTGGCTTCTTCCACTTCTTGGGACTAGGTCTCCAGCTGTCCAATGATTTGACTGAGATAGCTCAACATCAGACCAGCCATTTCATCCTGGTCATGAACTGCTGTCCCTTTCTCATCCTCAAGCGAGCGGACGTGGCCCCGGCTCTTCTTGATTTTTAAAGCCCTAAAAAAATGAGCTTGATTGGAGGCTTCAGATTGTAGAAAAGTCTCCCTGGAGAGAAGCCTAGCCTTTTTGATATCTGATAATTGCTCATTAGCAAGGTTAGATTTGGCTTTGAGCCATTGTTTGTGCTCGTCCTCAGTAGCATGCCCATTGGCTTTTATAGAGGTAAGCAATTGTACCTCCGCTGTAAGATGCAAAAGATGATTTTCCCTAGTTTTCTTGATTCGGGGGCCCGAGGTTTTGATTGCTTTGTGCATGCTCCGAGCAAAGAGGTCCCACGCATTGTGTTCGTTGAGGTAGACATATTTTTTTAGCTTACCCAATGCTTTCTTGATTAGCTTCCTGAAAAGAGGGTCTTTGAATAGGTGTGCCCCTGTTACCAACAGTTTTTTGGCCCCTCTTGGGGCTTGCTCCTCCTCTTATTTTTCTTAAAATGTATGTGCAGAGGGATGTGATCCGAAATAATTGTTGATGGGACTACCTTCATTTCCATCATTGTCGGTATCCAGTCCGCTTGGTGCGAGCACATTTGTCTAGTCTTGAGGCAGTGCGGGAATATTGCAGGCTTGTGTAGGTGAACCCAAGCATGCTGTTTCATGGGCAAACTTCCCATAAGTCGATCATTGCCCACTTTTCGTGCAAACTTTGCCATTTAGACCTTTCTAATCCAGCCAACACACTGGAGGATCATGTTCTATCCCTGCTCTTTTCTACCATATTAAAGTCACCAACCAACAGCCACTCCCCTTCAATAGGGGTATCTCTGAGATGCATCCACATTTTAGCTCTATCTTTTGCATTGCAAGGGCCATACACATTCACAATGGTGAGGGGATGCCCTTCCCATCTAATTCTAATCCCCAGGATTCTGTCGGATAGGTGGTTAAGAACCGACTTCGGCTCCAATTCTCTGTCCACAATGCTGAGGACGCCATTGCAGCCGTTATTTCCTTCTCCATAGAATACCAGTTTCTTTCCTAGCACCAGCTTTCTCTTGATATGAGCATCTAGGTGGTGTTCTTGGATGGCCCAGAAGTTGACTGTCTTCTCCTTTTTGATTTCCTCCCAGAATAGGGTACTCTTCTTACGGGTTTTCAACCCCTTTATGTTCCAAGATTGGATAGTGAGAGACTCCATCATTGATACGGGGTTCATTGGGATAGAGGAACGAATTCTTCAACATCCGAATCCCCCCCCCTCCCCCTCTCTTTGGTCTCAGGAGATTCTGGGGGTTCCAAGTTAGAGGATTTCTTTTCTTGCAGTGCTGCAAATGGATTGTGCAGAGGGGCAATGAACCCCCCTCTTTTCGAATGGGTGGAGGATGAATTAGATCCTTTCACCTCCAGTGTTCTCACGACTTGTAGCACTTTGGAGTCTCTTGCCACTGCCTTTACTCTTTTGGCTCTTTTCAGACCAGGGACTTGGACAGCCGTCGCCGTTGTCATTGTCATAAATTTGGGGGTAGTAGCGGGAGTAATGATCCTATTATTATTTCCTGTACCTTCAGAAGCACGTTGCAACGGAATCGATTCCTCCACAATCTTTTCCTACATCTTCGTATCCATTTTCTCACATACCGTCTCTCCTTTATCCTTCCCTACATTTGTCCCTTCGTTATTGTCTCCCTGCTTCTCTAGTCCTCCCCTCAGGGATTCCATTTTATTGCGGACCTGTGCTGCCAGAGCTACAGTATCCTTAGGCTCCAAGGGGCAATCCTTGGCGAAGTGACCAAAGTTGTTGCATTTAAAACATGCCCCAAAGTATGTTCCAAAGTTTAGCGGAATGGTAACAAGCCTAGCTCCGACATTGATAACCATGCTTTTAGGTGGCGTTTTGGCTGCATCCCATCCTATACACACCCAGTTTGAGGTTCTGCCAAACCCTCTCTTGCTAGGTATAAATAAGGGAATGCCCAGCTAGATTGCAAGCATCCTGGGATTATCCCACAACCATCTAGGCAATCCCACAAACTCAACCCAGACCGGATGAAACGCTTATAGAGATTTAGCTGAGTCAAACACTGGTTCCCAACGCACCACACACACCGTAGTCCTTTTAAATACTAGGGGCCCTTTGTCAAGGATCTTTTCCACATCGGAGGCCTCTTTGAATTCACTGAGAAAAAACCTTTAGCTAGGTAAGAAGTACTTTCAACTGCTCCTCCATGACCAAGAATTTGAGGGCCCTGAAGCCATTGGATCATCTCAAACCTGTTCGGGATTCTTCCACTGAACCCAAATACAAGCGTTAGCTTAGCTTGTCTGGCTAGCTGTTTTTTGATAAGTGCTCATGGAATCGCTATAGTAATAGCCTCGGCAACCTCCACTTGCTGTGGCAAAGACTTTTTTAAAGCAGAGAAGGCTCGATCTGCCAACCCGTCTTCTACCAGCCCACTGAATTCTGTATGGGAGCAAGTTCTTTTGTTGTTGTTGGGGCGGCCTCAATCATTTTTTTTACTTCCAAGAGCTCTTGTTGAAGTTTAACTTTTGCACTCTGCAGGTTTTTGATATCTCCTTCACTTAACATCCCTTCTGCAAGTAGCAGATGCACTTGATGCTTTATTTACGTTTGCACAGATGGAACCCTGAGGAACCCCGTCTTTGATGGTTTTTACCTCGAATATGAACCCTTGCACTGAGCCCATTTTCTCTCTTATTTCCTCAGAGGGAGCTTTTTCCGTCGGGACAATTTTGACCTCTTTCATGGTTGAAACCTTTGGCGAGATGGGGCCTGACATTTTCGTGTCATGCAACGGTCTCAAAACCGAGCCACCACCTACATCCATTGGTACAACTAGCTCCATTTCGGAATTTTTCCCTGTCGCTAACATCTGTGAAAATTTGACAATGTCCTCGCTTGCGGCCAGAACGTCAAGTTCCATTAGCAAGTGTTGCGGATTTACACCACTTGATTAAGCTGAAAATCTTTTTTTTTAAATTTTAAAAACCACTTGGTTAAGCTGAAGATCTTAAGGGCAAAAAAGGCTCTTAAGTTAATAATCGTTTGGAGCTCCTCGGTGATAATCGTTATTTTAAAACCCAAGCAGGAAAGGAAGAGACATAGGCTTAAGTAAATAAGCGCGAGCGACCACACATATGCAGGAGATAATAATCGCGCTATGCAGACGAGCCTAGGTAGCCACATGTGATTATTAACTAGGCAATTATTTACTGATCGCACGCAATAGAGTAGGCCTCGGGGCGAAGCTGAAAGGGGAACTTGCTATGAACAAGGACTAAACAAGGGCAAGGGGAGGAAGCTATTGGAGCCTGACACCAGGAGAGGAAACTGCTCACAACGCCGTTTTCATTAAGCCATGCCACTTGCCTTAGACTGATTTGGTGTAGAGCAATGCGACCTGCGTTGTTTTCATTAAGCCATCCGACCTACACCTTACCATCGCTGGTCCCTAATTTTCTATATCCAACCTTTCAAAACATCTTAAGTGCATAAGTGAAGGGTGAGTTTAGAAAATGAAAAGACCATGAAATTGGAAAGTCAAAGATTTTTTGTGTCCATATAAAAAAAACATGGTCAAATGCACATTCATTCATTTGTGTTTTTCTTTCGTTTTCTTTCCCACGACAATTCTCGTCTCTTTTTCGAGTGTCCTTGTGCTATATAGAGGGTGAATATATATTTTTGAAGCCATAGGCATACATTTCAATTTTTTAAGCCATTAGGTATTGAGAGATTGTATTAAGCCTCACGACAATGGAAAGGCAAAACACTTTTTGCCCTTTTCATAAAGAAGAAGGGGGCTTGCTTGCAAACAATCTTAGAGTTTTCATTGGCATTTTCTTCCTCCTAGAGTTTCCATTGTCTATACCTTTTCCTTGACGTTTTCTTATCCTGAAGAGTGTCCTCAAGTGTTTTAAGTAGAAATTTATTTTCCTTGAAGCCATTAGCAATGTTATTTGTTATATAATATAGTTAGACAAACATCTATACTCTATCTGTACTATATATAAAACAGCTTGAAATTTTCAAGGAAGGAGAGACCTCCCGGGTCACATTCTGCTTCATTTTAAAGAAAACCTTGCAAAACAAAAGTGAAAGGTTAGATTTAAAATGTAAAAGTAAAAGGTAACATTGTAAGAAGTGACAGTCGTTTTAGAATGTAAAGTTAATAAACTTTCTACTTTGCATAGAATAAATGTTTGAGTTTAAATGTACATAACAAAAAAATAATAATTTTAGTGAAGATTTTATTATTTAATAAGAATTAAATTTTTATATATATATTCGATTTTATCTTTTCACGGATTTTTTTCAAGATCAATATTAATATTCTTTTGAGATTTTTAAAAGTTTTGTCTTTTTTGAAGAGACCGAGAAAAAAAAAAGCTTGTCTCATGTCTTGCTTTGAGGATATACATATAAATAAAGAGGTCGATCCACGTTATTGGCACACACACACACAGAGAGAGAGAGAGAGAGAGAGAGAGAGAGAGACGTCTGTATGTGTATGCACATGCATGAGAGAGAAAAAGAAAAAAGATTTTATCGTTGAGTTCATAGGCACTATATCTCACCAAGGGCATCTTTCAAGCCCTTTCTATTTCCAAGATATGATGATTTTCTTCGCATTATAGTGTAATTTTAAAAGGATAGCTTACGTTTTTCACCGGTAGAAAATGAATGAAATGCCTGATAAAAACCAACCCTCACATTGGCATCCCAAATGAAGAGAGAGATTGCCCAGTTGACGGACCTTTTATCAGTTCCCAAATATTTTGTCTTTTTTATTTTGACATGCAAAGGTGCCTATTAAAAATCAACCCGAGAGAGAGAGAGAGAGAGAGAGAGAGAGAGAGAGAGAGAGAGTTAAAATGTGGGCCATGCTTCGAAACCTATAAATTCTCTAAATTTTGACGTAAGGGTGTCTATTAAAAATCAACCCCAGAGAGAGAGAGAGAGAGAGAGAGAGAGAGAGAGAGAGAGAGAGAGAGAGCATAATTTTTGAGTGCCCAACGAATGATGCGACAAGGAGAAGTAAGGAGAGAGAAAAACATAACAAAATGTTCAAGGGTGTAGGAACAATTTAAAAAGACACTAAAAGTTGCATGAGTCTTCAACAAAAGTAAATATCTATTGGGGGGCTGAGAGAGAGAGAGAGAGAGAGAGAGAGAGAGAGAGAGAGAGAGGTTTTACTGTGGGGGGAGGGGGGAGCATAAAATTTTGAATGTCATAATTACTGTACTAGAATAATAGAAGGAGGCCTCAAAACGTATGTGGAAAATCTTTGATTCAAGCATTATACATACATACATATATATATATATATATATATATATACACACACACACATACACACACACACACACACACACACACACACACATATATTTTCAAAAATTTGAAGGGAATTTTGGGAACTTATTTGGAGTATTGTTTAGCTTT